>NW_028323231.1:0-80528 GCF_984573655.1 Nuphar pumila | reverse complement strand
TGAGGTGTGTTCTCATGCCAAGTACATGGAACACTCGAGCGCGCTGCTGACACGCATCTGAGCAGTTGATCATGTCACCTTGCCTGAGTGACCTAGAGCTCCACTGCTACTTCCGCATGACGTTCCACCATCCAGTCGAGCATGCTGGTGGCAATCTTGTGACCAAGATGATAAAGCATGGACTGGGTGGCCGAGCATGGTTGAGAAGCGACAGTCGGCGTCAGGCAGATGTCAAAGTTGTATTTGCTGCTAGTTCAGAAATTCCTTCCTGACTGGCGTTGCCCGTCTAGTACATGATGGCAACAAGCAACGTCTGCCTCAGCTCTTGCTGCTGTCTCACATTCGTCATGGAGTCATGCCTGCAACGGTGCATGAGGCGGCAGCAAGCGCATTGCGCTCCTCTTTTGTGAAGCGCATCATGAAACCGTCTTCCTCTTGCTTGACGTCAATGCTTGCACTTTACAGGGCACACGTGGCGACTTAAACAAGGCAAGATATGCCCGGTGTGCATGTCACGAGTGCAGGACTTGCTGCCGGATGCTGCGAAGAACGGCAACACTAAGCACGGAGTTGGAGGCCATCGTGAACGAGGGCAAGCTTGTGCCCAAGGACGTCCCCATCGGCTGATTACAAGCTGCCATGACCGATCTGGCGCCAAAACCTTCCTCATCGATGGCTTCCCCAGGACGGTAGATCAGGCTCCAGCAGTTTTGCAACATGTCGTGGATGTTGTGGGGGTGTTCTTCGTTGACTGCACTGAAAATGCCATGCGAGAGCAGCTCACGGAGCGAGAAAAGACCTCTGGACGTGCGGATGACAACGAGGCGACGTTGTCAATCGGTTCCGTTGCATCTGTGGAGCGGCCTAAGCCTGCCATTGATGAGTACACATCCAAGGGTCGAGTTTTGAGGATCTCGTCCATGCAGTCCGCTGACGAGGCGTTTGCTGAGGTCCCCAATGCTGACCAGTGCCTGATGTGCACGGAGGTGTGGAAGCTGTTTGCAGCAGGCTACTTGAATTGTGACAGCTGTTACCACACAGGGTTGCAAACGAGCAAGCCCAGCAGATCACAGCGCCAGTGTAGGTCATCACGGGAGCCATGTTGTGACATGTTGACATGCTCTTATTGCAATGTCTGTCCTGAAATAACTTCGTGGTCAACCCGCGCGATCAGCTAAAATGTGCCTGTTATGCCTGTATATTTGATGTTGACACACTTGATGGTGACCATATCTGGAAATTTCCACATTTTTGTCCGTTTTTAGCAGCGACTTGTTTCATCAAGGCAACGATCAGGGGGGTTTCCATAATGCGGCCTGGAAGCGCTATTGGAAGTTCTACTTGGATATTTCGTTGCTTCGGAACATTGACACAATATCATTCTAAAATTCAAGTTGAATGGACTGCTATTCAGCTATTCAGCACTGCTGAGCAGCCGTGATTCAGAACGGTGACGCAGACTGTGCTATCTCTACTGCCGCAACCGTACAGATACAACTATTTGACGAATAAAAGCCATCGTGCAGTCGTACAGTACCTTTACTTTGTACCTGTTATCAAGCGGTGTAATGCTCGAAGTGGAGGCGAGGTGTCATTATCGTCGCACTATAGAAAGTATCAGCTCTCACGTTCATCATCCGTTCTTGTTTATCGTGTCCTCATTAGCTAAGGAGAAAGTGCAGCGTGCAAATAATACAGCGTGCAGATTGTGGGAACGTCTGGCGGCGTATTGGCTTCTTGTGGGAGACTGCGAAACGTTGTCAGCAGCACGGTACACGCACGCTGCGTGGAGCTCGCAGCCATGGGCAGCCTGCCCACAGATATTACGGCTACACAGCTGGAAATTGAGGTATGCTTTCTGGTGATGGACTCTCGCCACAGACGAATCCCATGTACGCCTGGTGCCTCACTTCGCTTACTGCAAGCTGAGTCGCACTTGGGAGTCCACTCTGTTCTTACGACTTGGCTAGTTCTCGCGCAGTGAAGTTGGTTGCGTGCAAGGTGGATACTGTGCTGTGCTTTGGCAAAGCCTTTGCACGCTTCAACGCGGCCGAGTCACGTCGTTTCGTCGTCGTTCGGTCACCGCTCCTGTCTTGCCATACACATCATGGCAACAAGTCCAGCTTCATGCAACCGTCGAGAGTCGGGATAACAAGCAGATGAGCCATCTCCATTCACGCCCCTCGAACTGAAATGCGGAAGGTGTCGCAGGGTGTCGGGATGCCGGCAAGATACTGGATGTCCGTTCTGGTACTTTCTACCATTTACTGCAAATGCACGCTGGCTTAGATGGCAGCAAGTCCTTGCACGCATCGCTCATCACGCGACATGCTTTGCAGAGTGCGGCTCAACAATTGAAAGCGGATCTCGACGTGCTTGTGGCTGCACCACTGCAATCAGCGACCCCACTGCAGCAGGCACAGCTGCACATGGCATTCATGTGCACAGCTCTGTCGATTGGTCAAGAGTTGCAAGCGCTACATGGCAGCAGCACCGACACAGCGGCCTTCAAGGCCGAGCACACCTCTGTGAAAGCCTATCAGACCAAGGTGCAGAGAGCCGTTGCTGCTGAGGAGCTCAAGGGGCAACGGAAGACTCATGAAATCAACATTGACGCCGCGCACCGTTTCATCACCCACGCTATACCAGAGCTCTCCTCAGAGCAAAGATGCAGTCTGAAAGAGGTGCGAGCACTGGGCTTGCGCACTGGGCGCTCCTCCTTTGTTGTGCTACACATGTTTATAGGTACTCGCTTTGCTGTGCTTGGTGGAGTGGAATGCCTATTTGCAACGGTGCTGAGGCTTGATTGCATTGTCGATGGCTGCTTGTCGATGCATGCACATTGTCGCTGACCTGTACTGGAGCTAGTTGCACAGTCAGGGATGAAGATGTATCTGCTCACGAAACCCTGCATTCAAATGGACACCAGCAACTCCAGTGCACTGCACTCAAAAGCAGGCCTGAGACATCGTGCACTGCTTCATTTGATATGGTTGTTGTGGCTGCTCATGCGGCTATGCACATGTTGATGTGCTGTATTGAACAACAGAGCATGGTCTGCAGGTTGCTTCAAAGCGACAGGGCCGATCAAGGTTGAACGAGCCATCATTGTTAGCAACAGAGCGGAAACCTATCAGTAGCAGCATCAATGCGACAAGAGGGGAAACAGCAGTTGAGCGATTACGCCCTCAAGTGTCAGGCAGGGCTGCAGCCCCGAAAAAACGAGATGCGGCCATTGCATTCCTCGACGATTTGGATGCTGATACCAACAAATAGTGAGGGAAGATGCCAAACGTCTGGTTTAGCTTACAAGCAAGAGTTTAGGATAGTTATGGGTCAACATGATGTGATTGCTAAGTGTGAGCAGTTTTTACTGAAGCGACTGCTGCGGCACAGTATAGCACGATATACGATCTAAGCCACCATCTGGAATGTGCACTAGCCCGGGATGTTCAAGGCTCATTCTGAGCGTTCACGATAAAGGGGGATACACCAGGCAAAAGGAGGCGGTGTTGAAGGGCTCGTTCTTTTTCCTGAACTTTCCCCTCTATTTCAATTGGGAATGCTTGTTGCACGTCAAAAGTTGTGCCAAGCGTAGAAGGCAAAGATGTTGACTATGGAATTTAGTTTACACTGTGCCCATGGGCTAATATGTGTCCTGCTGTCATGACGATCTGTGTGAGGCTCATCGCACTCGATTCTGGAATCTTCTGCGTTCTCACGAAAGGATCTGTTGACAGGAATCGTGCTCCAGGTGCACATGCACGGTTGAGAGCATAAGAAATACTCTCGACTGAATACTAGCATTGCGCAATATAAGGGCAGTCATTGGCATCCTTCCTGATCCCATCCACACCAGACATGGCGAAGACGACTAGAAACCTCCCAGCTTGTTTCGCAACAAATTGCCATCTCCTTGATTTTGCTTGAGCTCTTTGTTCGTCTCGCGCATCAGCAGAACAAATTCTGAAAAGTCGATCTGGCCATCCCCATTCTTATCAGCAACCTTGACCAGCTCCTTCACGTCCTCGCTAATGCCAAACTTCTCCAAAGCCTGCACAGGCAGAGCACGTCAAGACGCTTTTCGCCAATGGCGAAATGAAAGCACACAAATGTATGCCTTGCTCGCACTGAACAGACGTCACATGCTCACACCCTGCCCTTATGCAGGTGTACATACATTCATGAGGACCTGCATAAGCGGATGACAGAAAAGCAATATGGAACCCGCTGGGCAAGGAGGCCATGGTCCTGCGACATGCCACGCATGCAGGCGCTGTCGGTTTAGCGATCCCGCATGGGCCAAGCCGTCCATGCCATCACGTACGTACCCCCACCCAGGCCAGCCGACATGCGCCAAATGAAAAATGCTCCAAATCCAAGAACAGTCATGACGGCAAGCACAGCATAGGAGAACGTTTGCTTGAACAAACCATCAAGAGCAACACACCCGCTCCAACTCCTCCAGTGAGATCGTGTTGGAGCCATCCGTGTCGAACTCCTTGAAGGCTTTGAGGATCAGGTCCTCCTTCTCAAGCTGGTTCACGTTGATCGTGGCTGCCACAAACTCGTTGTAGTCGATCGTCCCATCGCCGTCGACATCAGCTGACTCCAGGATCATGCTGACCTCCTCTTTGGGGATCTTGTGGCCCCATTTGCTGATTGCATCCTGCACAGGTTGTGTAAACGCAGTTGAGATGCATCCTTCGAAAAGCAACCATCACCCGGGCATAGCTCCTTATGGAACTATCTCGCAACCGGCAGGTCGTCTCATCATGCAGTGAGAAATGCATCGCAAACAATCACAAGTTCCCCTGAACTCCAACGATGGACGCTAAGGCGACTGCAAGTCAATTGCTTCGGTCATGTCTGGAAGTCACATGGTCATAACATCAAGTGCTCTTTCGCGGGTGCACACGCGTGAACTGCACTAAGGCAAAACGGCACACACACCTGCAGCTCCTTGACAGTAATGCTGCCAGAGTTGTCGGCATCGATCGTCTTGAACAATCGCTTCATGCCGGCTATTTCCTCGGACGAGAGGCACGAGCCGACCACCATGAGCGCCGTCTTTTTCAGCTTGTTCATGGCAGCGAAATTCTTCATGCGCGCCAGCACGACGTTGTCGAGCGGTTTGTCCGACGACTGGCCCTCCTGCTTCAGCCACGGGTGTTGCAGGATGTCCGAACATGTCGCCCTGCACATCACGCCTGTCTCTTGCAACACTTCCCCCTTGCAGTTGTCCATCTCACAATTGCTGTTGATGAACAAGAAGCACTCAATGGTGAGGTGTTGTGAATCGGCATCCCAGATCCCCTGGTACTCTTTTTTCGCTTGCTGCATTGACACCACATCCAAGAAGGCAAGCATTGCTGCGCATACAGCAAAGGCACGCCATCCATAGAAGACTCATGCCAACCAGGACGAGAGAACATACATGAACCACTTTGTGAGACGCGGTAGGTCAGGGGGCGCTATAAAGGTGCCTCAAAGAGGCACCTTACCCCCTGACCCTCGAGTCGCTCGGATGGGAGGGTGCTCAGATAGGGCGGCCCCAAAAGGGACCCTCGACCCCCTAACCCCTCCAAGTGGACATCAATCAGACATCAATTTGAGCTCCCGACATACCTTCCTCAGCTGAATGGCCCTACAATAACCATAGAGCGAGCTCCCCAACATACCTACCTCAGCTGAATGGCCCCACAACAACCATAGAGTGAAATAGATAACGGAACATATGCAAGATCAAAGCACTTGCGCAATAGTGACTGGATGCGGGCTTTGATGACTTTCCCTATCTCGAAATGCTGCATTCTAGGTTGGGGTCCCAAGAGGGGGA
Source organism: Nuphar pumila (assembly GCF_984573655.1). Lineage (NCBI taxonomy): Eukaryota > Viridiplantae > Streptophyta > Magnoliopsida > Nymphaeales > Nymphaeaceae > Nuphar > Nuphar pumila. Next base: position 74,689 of record NW_028323231.1, on the reverse strand, counting down.
TGGGTCGATTTGGGCCAAACTTTGACCCCACACTCCCCCTGAAAAACATGAACCCCTGGTCGACCTTCCGGCCATGGGTTGAGGGTCATCTGACCCCATGACCTATCGCGTGTCACGAAGTGTTTCACATACAGATAACGAATCCATTGAGAAACATGTCAAGACCTTGCCTCATCGCTCGAGGCGACGGTCCAAATGCACAAGGGGTTTTGACCGCATGCTGCGAGTGTGGTTGGAAGAACACATAAGGTTGTGTGACCTTGAACACTCCTGTTGTGACTCATCAAGTGCCCACAGTGATGACAACACTCGTGCTTAGCAATGTGTGTGCATTCAGCAGCACAGAGCTACGCTCAGGACGACAGTAACGTCTCCAGAGAGCGAGCTTTTTGTCTTTTCTGGTCCAACGCTTGTGAAAATTGCGCACCGCTTGGTGGCATCCATGGTCAGCAGGCGCTTCACGAGGTCCTTCGCAGCTGGGGAAATCTTGGGCCACGGGTCGGTTGCGAAGTCAACATGGCCCTTGAGGACCATCTTGAAGATCTGCTCTTCATTGTCGCCCCAGAATGGAGGCAACCCCGACAAGAGGATGTACAGGATGACACCCAATGACCAAAGATCGGCCTCGTACGAGTAGTTCTTCTTCAGAACTTCCGGTGCAACCTGGACCACGTACGTTTCCTGTCAACAGCCGTTGCTGCTTTGATGACTATGAACCCCATCAGCTGCAACCTCTCAGTCGGATGAGGATAACATCATGCATCGATAGCGACACTTGCCAAAGAGTCAAGTGGCACAAAAGGGGGCTGCTCCTTGCTTGTTGGCAGAACGGCCACACCATACATCACTAGTCCATACTTATCCAGTGTTGATACACACAGTTGTGAAAGAAATATTGCCATCCGGATGATTGCATGCTGTGTTTGGCGCGTTTGCCATCCACTTCATGCCAGCCATGACCGCAGGCATGGAGTGGTTCAAGGCAAACCATGCGCTCTGCAGATATGCAATTCAGGTGTCGAGATGGACTGCACGAGTGGCATGCATGGATGTGGTCACGGGGCAACGGAGACGCACGTAATAGGGGGAGCCAACAAGCTCGTTGAAGCGCTCGCCTGGCTTGAAAAAAATGGACAGTCCAAAATCAGTGGCTTTGATCTCTGCCCTGCGACACTTGCCACAAGTGAGCTCATCATGTGATGCTTCAAAAGCCGTTTGATGAGAGCTTTCTCAATAAGCAACAAACCCAGTCAGTCAGTGCCGCATCTACCACAACAGAAGAAGCATAGCCTGCAAACATCCAGGCACAAGCACAGGATTGATCACCAAGAACCTGAAGGAAGCAGTCCACGATTGCGACATGATCGCCACCAGCGTCTTGCCAGAATGGAGTTCGACCCCAATGTCTGTCCCCAAAACTCATGTATTTTCAGGCACCTGAACCCATAAATTACTCCACCTGGCGAAACCCTGATTGCCACTCGTCCAGAGCCCAGAGTAAAGCAGAGCACTCATGCAAACAAATGCACACGGTGCAAAAGTGGTGGTACGCACTTGTCAGCGACCTTGCTTGTGAGCAAGAAGTTCTCAGGCTTGAGATCTCGGTGCATGACACCCAGCTCGTGGCAGTGGTGGAGCATGTCCACCATCTTGCGGAACACGCTGGCGGCTTTGCCCTCAGTGTAGCAACCCTGCTCCACGATGGAATCAAACAACTCCCCACCATCGCATACCTCCATGACGATGTGTACAAAGTTCCTGTCCTCATACGTTGCCTGCAAGCAAACAACACATCAGGCGCTGCAAGACACCTGTCGCCTAATCACCGCAATGCATGTGGACGTGCACACCCAGTGCAGCTGAGGGAAAATTCGATGTCGTCATGCTCCACCACAACTCGAATGTTTTGTGGCCGACGGGCCAGATTCCGCAGACTTTGTTACTCATGTTGAACTTCTTGAAGAACAGGTGCTGGGCGCTTCCGTACGAGCCAGGGAACCTTGCCACCCTGTTGAAAAACAGGTGCTGTGCACTTCGGTGAAAGCCAGGGAACCTTGCCACGCGCCAGAGATCGGCAAACACATGGGGCATATGAAACGTGGCTCCAAACAGCATGTTGCATGAGTGCGCGGACAAAGATGTCCATACGTTTCATGCATTTCCTGGCTTGCAGCAACTTGAGCTTTCCAGTCACTGTGCGGCCAGCAACCACCCAGCAACCACACTCAAAATGTTGAGGGCAGGAATCATTGCACAATGGCTAGAACATAGCACGCACATGCGAAAGCTTTTTCTAAGCAAGAAGTATGGTATCCGTCGATCTGCAATGCACGCATGGTGCGCATGGCTTACTGATGACAGTCCACTGCAACACCAATGGAAACAGTGGGTTGTGAGACTTCTCGCACTTTCAAGGTTGGCAATTGTAAGAAAGTATTCCAAAGTATCCACGAGTGCATAGGAAGATGCGGGCGCACCTTGCTGTTGACCACGTTGGGGTGCCCCGCCACATGGTTCATGATGGCAACCTCGCGCTGGACATCCTGCACATCCTCTCGGCAAACAAGCTTGGCCTTTGCAATAGACTTGCACGCGAGCTTCTCTTTCGTGCTCTTGCTAGCCGCGACACGCACAGTGCCAAACGCACCCTTGCCCAGCACTTTGCCGAGCTCGTAGTCCTGGTCCACTGAATGGGCGCCCGGGGGCTTGCCCAGAATGTTCTCGGTGCTTACTTTCCCCATTGTGCACCTGCTCAACGGGCACGTCAACAACGCGCAGCTGGACAACTTGCAGATCAGGTGTGTGATCCATGCGATAAAATCTAGGCACACGCAGACTTTGTCAACTTCTGCTCGCACGTAAAACCCGTGAATAGCAAGCATTGCGCCTGACAGCTGAAAGAAAGTACAATCATCCGATGTAAAGGTCAAACGGTAACCATGCATGTGCCAACTTGATGCACTTACGGAACGAAGCCTTTTCAACATTACGCGCAATCGGCACGGTCGACAGATACTCCACTTACGATACGACGTTTTCGCACGGTTCCTCCAGTAACACTGCCCCTGACAGCGTACAGCCACGCAGGACCATATGCTTGGCCATCATGCACGGCACGCAGACAGCGACAAGGAAGTACGCCTTCGGAAGCTGAGCAAACCCCCCTCTGGTTGAGACTGAGCGAACTGATGATGTTTGGTAGTTGCGCCAAGCGACACAACCTAAGGGCATACCGCATCGTGCGACATTAAACAAATCTTTACTTGATTACAAGGTTAGAGATTGGGTGTGCCTGAACTTGGTCCGGCTAAGGACAATCGCAGCTGAACGACTCTCAACTGTCGTCCCAACAAGTTGCAAATTCAAACAACTCTCTAATCACCTTCCGTGCACAAAACACAATACTACACATCGAATCTTTGTTTCTGTTTGCTGTACGAAGGTAGCAGCGCAGATGCAGAGGTGGCTACCAAAACGACCCGAGGAGTGATCGCCCACACGAAACAATTTCTCGCCCAGAACACGAAATCCGGGCAAGTGCACCAAAAATACATCATCAAAGCTTGAAATATGGATCATACTCGTATCTGCTTTGCAAGTGCTGGATACAACTCTCCCGAGCACGAGACACGACACGAAGCATGAAACCGACACGTCAACCGTACTCACAGACGCTGTCAAGGGTTCCATGCAATAACGATCGATTTTAACCTCAAACAGAGAGAAAGAGACGTGCTAATTCGTATGTCCACTTCATGGCATTTCACTTGTGGGACTGATGAATGCCGGCAGGGTAGATACGATCGTGAAAACTTCCCAATTGAGCGGCAAGAGCCACAACTGCGTGCTTTTACTTCCGAGCGTTCTTTCTCAAACGCTTTCACTGAATCAGTCGATAGACATGCGCGAGACATGGTTTCGGGAGTCAACTGACCACCAAGGCGGAACTGTCATCGGTAAGAAAGTGTCTGAGCTTGCGAAGAATACCACGAAACGACTCGAATGTCTCGCAACATTTAATTGTATTGCAACCTGCAGAACGAGGACAAATCCTCTGAACTACCAAATTGCACAAGTATGACGACCGATGTAACCCTGGCGCCCCGCAAGTTACAGTCTGCCATCTAGAGATGCATTCGATGCCCATACCTTGATGACAGCTGTAATGACCTTGACTGGTCGTGCTGCCGGCTGCTACTTCTGTACTCCGACGGGAGGTGTCAACAGGCAGTGTCAAGAACCATCAATGGCCAATGGCAGATGTGTGAGAAAAGTAGCTACTAATCTAATGACGACTGCAATCGCGTGAACCTTTTGCATTTGTATGTTGCATGTTTGCAGCTTCGACTTACCTTCCCCTCGTAGTGATGGTGGTGCGGTGTCCAGCTATCTTGCCCTATCCGGTGAGTCGAGTCATGGTGTTGGGAGGATAGGCGAAGGCCTGCCCTAACATCAGCAGTCCGAATACAATTGCCATTTACTTGGCAAGACATGTGCGATAGAAGCCTATGTTCACTCTACTGGAGCTATCAAGCGTGTCTGATTCAGAGCAATTGGTCCACAGATTTGGGGTTTGTACTCTTGTCAATTGGATAATAATAGAATCGTTTTCACGAAACCATACACATGCTGAACAGCGCTCGCCTGTTCTACTGAGAAGGTCCGCAACAAGGCAGTGATCAGTGATGGTGAAAATTCCGTTTTGAGAATCGAGATCTACTGTCTCAATTCTAACGAGAGGACGGTTTGGAAAATCGTTGTCAGGCTTCCAGTCTATCTTACGTGCGCGTTGCTGATATGACACGGAATTCATAGTTCAATGCTGGCTCGCGAGAACCTTACAAGAACCATCATGCGATCATTGGTATCGAGTGCGACATATGAGAAATGTAAGATTTAAGCCTTCGGAGTAGCGACTTCCGATAGTATCCATGTCTCTGGACCAATCTGGGTGTCAAAATTGGAAATGGAAGCAGCCAAACTTCTATCAAACAGGGAACCAAGCAAGTAGATGCCCGTGCCTTACTTTGCAAGTAAGGAATGGGGACCAAAAACAAGGGTACACCACGTGGGGTGCACCCCACTGGCTAGGGACAAGGCGCAAAAGCCAGCACAGGGGATTGTTGGGGATGCTGTAGGAACGAAATCAATGCGCCAGCCACAAAAACACCGGCATTGGCAAGGTAACCAGAGCTGGTCTTGCGCCTGAACGGAGAGATGCAGCACCCCGAAGAAGGATGCAACTAGGGAGGCTTGCGGATCACATTCCCGTGCCGACAAGTGGGCCTTTGCAGCCGGGGTTGCAAACCGTTTCTTGACTCTTAGCCTGTTGCAATCTTGTGTGCTGGTGGGACATTGCGTGACTGGAATGCTGCGAGTTCTTCTTTGCAGGTTAAACATGCCGACGCTTGGGCCGCTGCCAACCAGGACAAGGGTGGCCGCCAAGGGTTAGCACGGGGAGTCGAGGAAACGGCTCATGGTCATCATTTGAATGTGGCGGAGCACACGCATGCTGCCATGAACAGTCCCACAGCGCAATAATTCCATCCGTGTCGCACATCGCTAGGCGCTCCGATGCTGGATCGTGGCCGATGTTTTCACCTGCACATATGCAAGCACTTTGCTGTAAGGCCGCGTGTGAACAATCCCCTCGATGGCAGCTGTCCTTTGCATGCAATGACTGTGGCCACAGGCCACAGCTTCAACAAACAACCGTCAGAACACGTACCCTCCCTAATAGTCAACTGACCTCACTAGTCTCGAACCCTGAGACGAAAGCAAACGGAATGAAGCCCATGCCCCCTGCAAGCAGCGCACGTGGCAAGGACAAACTTAGGTGGTCCTAACCCATCCTTGACACAATGCACGTCTGTACTTCAGGCGCCTCTCTCGTTCTGCGATCACGAATATCGTGCGGCCTTCTGTAGCAGCGCTGCACCGCAACGTTGCATGCTCGAGAAGAAGCCGATAATCGGCGGTGAATGGCAGTGTGTGCAGGCATCGATACATGGGAACACAAATAGAACTCGAACTCGACAGGAACACGGCGGAAGTACCATGCTAGTACATTCCCACGCCGTACAGCCAAGGCGTGATTTGCATTTGGACACTCGGATTCTGGCGGTCATCACTCGCTGTGTAGTCTCTCAATCCTGTCCTCTGCTGTGACTCTGCCTTCTGTTCATTGGTAGAATTGAAGGCTTGAAAGCGTCGAGCACTTGCCCAGTGTTGTCAACATGACGATGTTCAATCCATCAATTCCATCAGATCAAACCACGCCATGTGGAAAGAGGTAACCAGCACATTGCTCAAAGCAAATGACCAGGCGGTTTAACATTACTAAACAGAGGAAGTCACATGCATGTGCATTTTTGCCAATGTAGGCCACAGCCCAGTGGCTGGCCCTCTGCTAGGCATGCTGGCAAGCATGTTGCTGTGCCAGGGTCTTGCAACCCTTCGACTGTTTTACTAATCGATGCCAACTCATGGTAATCAACCTGTCGACCTTCATATAGCTAAGGGCTGTGCAATCAACGCTGCTGTGCGCAGTCATTGGCTAGCCATGCCTCGCCGCCTCCGTTGAGAAAACAGCTTGCGCATGTTCTTTCATTTCCTTGGAAGGGCACGCGGGGAATGCTTGCCGATGCAGCGTGGAAGGAGCAGTGGCATCAGCCATGAGCAGGGCGCGCTGGGGCCTATAGATCTGAAAATCATGGAACGTTTCTTGGACTTGACAAGGGGTCAAGACGCGCAGCAGCACGCGCGCTGGCGAAACCTTATCGCCGCAGCGCACTGCACCTCCCCTGATGAAACTGACCAAACAGACAGCCAAAGCGGACCTCGTGCCTGAGCGGAAGGATGCAGCAGCCTGCGGAGGGGCAAGCAACTTATGGGGCTTGCAAAAGTCGTGGTGGATGAGATGGGCCCGGAGGTCAAGTCGTTGAACAGCAAGGCCATATGTGAGATTCACAGTCAAACGCACAATGGAGGCGATAGCATCGTTGGACGAAGCAACGGAAGCGCCCATGGCCGACAAACAACAGAGCATGTCAGTAGATATTCCGGTCCAACCTGCATCACGCAGCAGAGGCTGGTGCAGCCAATGTTGTAAGCTCTTTTGCAGCTGTTTGGCAGCATCCGATCCTCACAAACACAGACAAGTTCTACAATGAGCGTGGTCGCCATTCGATCACGAGCCCAAGTAGTGAACGTTATCCATGTCCAAGCGCACAAGGAGCGCCGGCAAACACTCATCGGGGTTGCCATGCGTTTCGCGGAAAAGGTTACAGCTGAGGGAGTCGGCGGGAGAGAGGGCGGCGCCTGACATATCTCGGGAGTCGGCGAGATAGACGCCAGGGGCAGCAATTACGCACCTTAGCGCGCAAGGTGGCGAGAAGATGGCGCAGGCAGGCGTTTTTGCAACGTGAGTAGAGCCGTTTGCAGGAATGCCGCCGCCAATGTCCAAAAATGCATGTGATGAGGCAAGAAAACACGTTTCCAACGCATCATGCGGGACATCGGTGAGCAAGTCCTCGTATAGATGATTCCAGCCAGCCCCCAATCGGTTGCGTGTTTGATCGGAACTTCCAATTTGCTGCATCCCGTTGATGTTACGTAGGTGGTCAACATCCAAGGTTGACATCCGTGGTTGCATCACAAACGGGTAAGCATCCTAAAGTGATTCCGCAGGCGAATTCTGAGTTCATGTTTTTGCTTGCTAGCCCGCCATGGGAAATGGAAATATTCATAAGATTGACAACCAAAAGCACAATCATATTAGGAAATACGACAACATCGGGTCCCTGTACCAGCCAAAACCCACGGACAACCGGCCAAAAAGGATATTGAAAGAGGTCAATTACCTTCAGAATAGGATGCAACAGTCAAGGAATGCAATTGCACTGCAGATTCTTCATCTTCTGCTGGGTTCCTGGCCCACATGCTGTCTCACCATTATCTTGGCTCCAAGCAGGAGGGCGGCAACGAGGAGTGCAACAACGCACTTCACAAACACCGTGCACCGTCGGCCGCTGGCGGCAGGAAACGGCTCGACACAACGATGACCCGCGATGCAAAGTGCGACCCTCAGCCAGCTGTAGCATCACATGCTGAGCCGCTATAAAATGGTGGTGCACATTGCCCTCCGGGGGACTGACACACGTCCCAAAGGTGTGCGTCATACCCGACTGCCAGCTCGAGGCAGCACACAGACCCAAGTGTGAAACGTGTGAGTAGCCATTTGCGTCTCCTTCCGGGTCGTTTTCCCATGCACGATTGCATGGGTCGCCATCCAGCCCACCCAGCTCGGCACGTTGGGGTTGTTGGTTACTCGTTCCCAGCGAATGGCACGTACCGTGGTATTGAACCTCGCCTGCCCGTCCCGCTGCTTATTGTGCTTCACATGATGCAGGGGATTCAGCTATGTTGTCTCGAGATGCCACAGGAGCGAGCTTCAGCCAGCCACGCTATCCCTATCTGTACACACCTCGATCTAGTCACCTTATAGTGTTGTCAGTTCACAACGTCCAAAGACCGCTGAAGTCAACCTACAACACTTTCAGCAACCAACACAGCAAAAGCAACACATGCATATTGCAAGCAGGTTTCTCTGGAGTTCTGGACTGCAAGATATCGTTATAGCGGTCTCAGTGAATCGCAACCATGTTAGCTTTGTGCAAATTAGACGAGAAGGAGGGAAATTTTGCACCCCTGGCGTATGATTTACATGTATCTCAAACTATTTACTCGAAAGTGGGTCGAATGTTGCCACACGCTTTGTTGATGGCGTTTGAGCATAGTGGCAACGGTCTCATCTGGATACCATTGGCGCTGCTGGTAATGCTGTTGCCAAACTTGAGCTGGCAACTGCGGCTGTTCATAGTAAACCTGCAGTTAGGATTTGTCCTTGATCTGATTTCGTCGGGCTACTGAAGGTCCTCGTCCGGCGTTCACGGCCTTCTTATCATTGCATAGGGGGCGAGTACAATCATACGTTTGATGCCGACAAGTACTCGTTCCCGAGCGGACACGCCTCAAGAAGCGTGTTGATAGCAATGTTGATGGTCATCTTCCGTGGCTTCTGGCGCCCATTCACCGTGTACATTGCTTGTCTATGGGCCGTCTGCACGTCAATGTCCCGGGTGCTTCTTGGAAGACACTACGTCACGATGTTGTTGCTGGTGGACTAGTCGGTGTGGGTGTGGCAGCGTTGATATCTCAGGTGCGACACGTCTATCATATCGAGGCGTTCGTGGCCTCTGTGAGGACAGCCACAATGCATGCGAATGCATTGGCGCAACCGTTAAGGTTCGTGCAGCCAAGTGCGGTGCCGTGATAAATGCAAACATGGCAAGACTCTGGACTTTAAACCAGGAAGTGTCTATGGGTCTTGTTGCGCAAACTGTTCATGGTCACACGCAAATTCGAATGTACCCTATCGCGTCCGCGCTCGTGGTTTACATCTCCCGCCAGTACACAAGCTCGTTACGTGATGTCCCTGACTACAGCTATCACCTGACCTCGCCCCGTGGTCGAGTATTTGTCTTGAACCCTCGATGTGCTTCTTCCCGAGTCAAGGGTTGTCTTCATTGAATATACCTCGACCAGACCAGTGTGATGCCACCCCACAGAGCTAGCTAGGCCTTTGTTCTTGCAAAGGCCAGTGACTTTCTCAGCACGTAGCTACACACGCTTTTATCAGTGAAGACAGAGCCGAGCCTATCCTTTGGCACCACAGTTAGCAGAAATTACCGTATCTGCGTTTGTATCCAATTTGCCTGCCACTGAGCGTAGTCCGCAGTCAAATTGCATGGACCACTTTGAAGTGCAACAAAGAACGCCCTGCAAGGTTGGCAATCACATCGAGCGAGACAGTCATGGTTGATTGCTTGGAGGGTTCAGCAACCTGCTGACCTGTTTGAAGTCGTTTCTAGTTCGGGATGTTCCACATACTCTCTTTTGAGCGATTTCTCTTGTCGGCGAGCAATGGAGGTGGTTGGCATGGCCACGCTGTCTTTGCTCTCTCTTACACCCTTGCGCAGCAAGATCTGATGCATGCTATGGATCCTGATATATGTATGTCAGCTTCTCCCAGAGTGCAACCTCATGTTGCCTTACTTTGGAAGTCTGTACCTTGGAGCAGGTCCACATTGCAGCCGCAAGAATTGGTGCTGTATTTACTTGTCCCTCTGTTGACTCTGGTAGCCAGGATACTCCCTTACTCGTGTGGCTTGAAGTCCTGTGATGCAGCAATTGACAGGAACTGTTCCGAGTGCGTGTTGGTTCTGTTATTCGGCTTGAGCTATGGTGATTCTGTTCCTCTATGTAATCAAATATACTACCAAACAAAATGGTCACTCCAGTGGGCACGCTGAGACGATCAGCAAGTACAATAATGCAGTCTTTCCCATCTCACGCAGTGATCAAGTCCACTATAATGTCCACTTTCACCCTCTCATATTGATTGTTCTTGTCGCGCTGTTCAGGAATGTCAGCTCGTTCGAACGTTCGTTTGAAGTCAACAAAATCATGGTGCATCATTCTTACTCTGTTATCCACATGGCCATGCGCTTCTCTTTCTTTCCATCCCATCCTTTGACCACGAACCCTGATGTGTGGGCTTTCCATCATGGTCGAGGTTATAGAAACCAGCTGGTTTCAACTCTTTGCAGAGCCGAATAGAGCGTTACCGCCATGACCTTCTCCCTAGTAAGAAGAATGTGTGCTTATAGACCAATTTTTCAATCGTTATCGTGGTAATGTTCCCATGCGCAGCGGATTGGAGCTCGCTGATCATTTTTTTAGCTGTCTACTACCCTTTCACATTGGTGCAAGCATTGATTTTGGACGTTTCGCAGTACACATGTTTGAATGTGTGTAGCACTGCAGGCACGCACATACTTTTCTTTCAACAACACATGGGAGCCCGTTTGTGAAAGTCTGTATTCGCATGCAGGGCCGATTTGATGACACTTCGCTCTCGATAGGCAGGAGTGCAATTGGCATGGTGTGGAGGACTTCTTGACGTCAATACTCAGAATTTTTACTATTTTGTTGTCCTCAACGAGGTCTACTGCGTCAAAGTGGTTGATCCATGTCTTGCTGAGAATCAAAGGTCTCAAGAAGAACCTTTTTTTGGGTCTTGCCGCACATGCGTGAGCGCATGGTTTGTGGTTCGTTTCCCCACTATCAGCACATGACAAACTGACCAGTTCGACGGCTTTGCCTTTCAAACTATGACTGTTTTGAAATTGGTGATCATACGTTTAAATCAGCTTGCAATGTGTTTGCGTTTTCGCCCCACACGCATTCTGTCACACATTTCCCGTGAATAGCCTGTAACATTCACCTTGTTTATCTTTCTTCAACGCGAATTGGCACAGTTGTTACGTTTGAAGCCTGGAGGCGGACGTTTGTGAATCCTTCTTCATACGAGATATATAGAACATTGAGTGCTCGACTACCTGAGATTACTCGATGTGGACACAACCATTAGGTAAGATGCTCAGTCAGCACCAGTGTTGTACACCTCGGAGTTAGTGTCGTTGCATTGATTGAGATGACATTACCGTAACAATACCAACAAAAGGGCGGTCACGGTCACGTTGTTAAACTCGCCGCCAAGCTTACATACAGAAAATAGGCTGAATTTTCGGCTATAATTATAGTGAAAATACTGTGCAAGTATCAGGGTGCAATTGCCGTTGTGCATGGCAGAGGACAGATGAAAGAGAAGGAGGACTAGTCGCATGAGTCAGTGTTGAGCCACGATTCACTGACGGCTTGCATGCGACTGAACATCAAGCTTGCTGGTTCGTACTTACAGCTCGCTTAAGTACAGTAGCGGACTTCGATTCGGTACGCATCTTGTCTGGTCGACCGATCAACAAAACAATTCTAGGTCACGACGTAGAATGCTGATTTGTCCCGCCCAAACCCTCCCTGTGTGCATGCTTGAGATAGCCCAAGCATGTGCCCCTTTAGACCCCTCGCTAGGTTCTGCCTAGCCTCGATGTGCCCAGTCAGAGTTCAGTGGTTCAGTCAATAATCATCAGCTTAGTGACTCAGGCATGAGTCACCGCCAGGTGTGTCCCCCTCTCCACTGTCATCTGCTGTTAGCGGGCGATACTTTTTTGGGAGCGTGACATCATAACCAAAAATGATGTCACGCTCCCAAAAAGTTCGCCCGTTTGTTGATATTGTTACGGCATGTGCTCTCCCTTTCATACCGTTAGCTGTGATAGCCTCACAACCAAGATACAAACTGCATAGGCATGGCAAATCACGTACAGCCGGATGGTCCTGGGTCACAGCACCCCAGCAATATAAACATTTCTGAAGGCAAGCTCCCCAGCACCGCAAGCATAAGATGTAATCTACCCTGCATGCAGTACCCAGGCGTCGCAGTAATTTCCCGGTGTACTGTGGTACGGCCGTCACCATGACTGAGCCGATCGATCAGTTCTGGCTATCTAGCTTTCACGAGCATGCACACTGATCGACTGCCACAATTGTATTTAACAGTTGTTGCTTGGGATATTCGTTATGTTCTGAACAACTGAAGTTGTGTTTTTCGTCTGATTGGCGACTTTCCTCTAGCATCAGTGCGTCCCTCGTCAGTGTACTTCCGGCCGGGGTCACTGCTCGTTGTGAAGGTACGTTGACACGTCAACTATCTGTGAAGGGTTTCGAGTGTTGTATTATACAAGCTGCGTAATTTCCTGTGGATTTCCTTCCCTTAATAGCATGCTGGCTTAACAACCGAGTTGGCGGCCCCGATACGTTGCATGTGCGTACATACATCTGCCGGACTGACTGATCCACCGTTTCGGAGTTATAATCAGAGCATTGAGCTCATGACCGAGCCAAGGTTAGTATTGAGCCATCGAAGGACCACCGAGAGTAGCACCTATCCCATTCGCATACTTTTGTCTCCACACAGCGCGTGATCGATCCGGACGCGTACGCCACGGCTGCCGTTCTTAGCTTCCCCTTGCATCTTGTGTGCATAATCTGCATCAAGTGCGTGATTAATGTCACTGTATTGTGTCGATTGCATAATTTTGTGTCGAGGAGATCGTTTTACTCTTGTTGGTAATATTACCTGTATTTGTCGTCGTGACGAATACTTACAGTAGACTTGCTAGCTAGCTGGGGGTTGAAAACGCCGCAGGGGTGGCAGATTCAGGGCGGATCATGCACCCTAAATTAACGCGGCACAAAAGGTACGACGTTGGGACCGATCACGAGAGCCAGGGGGCAAGCAAGCACGGGGCACGGTACACATGTACCGGACCCACAGGGTTTCCACTGGACACAACTGCATGCCGGGACGCTGGGCAGCAGGATTGACGTGGGTACGCCAAACATGGGAGTTGGTCCAGGCAGCCGCAAGGTAATCTTCGTATGGCTGGGATTTGACGACACACATGTCAAAGAGTGCTCACGAGGCACACAGACAGAGAATGGCATGACAGAACGGAGGGCGTCGTCACCCAAATGGGCTGATAGATCCGGCCCGAATTCCACAAAATTCAGGACAGCCGGCGCGGCAGCATCACCGGCCGCGACAACATGCGCACGAAAAGCGTCGTCCCCATCGCCATACGACCAGGGCAAGGGTTCTGCAAGAGTCGCCACAGGATGCCTACGCTTGGCCACTTGGCACAAGCGTAAGTATTCGTCACGACGACAAATACAGGTATTATTACCACACCACGACAGTGGGCGACGGTGAAGTCATACTCCCCCATTTGCTTGCTCCTGGTGTCATTGAGGATGCGTTTGACGAGGATCGTAATCGATGCCTGGGAGAGTGTCCTGCCAAGACACAAACCGTGTCCTCGATGCCCTCGTCATGCTTCAAGTCATAAAGCTGACAGGCGGCGACAAGCTCTCCCTGCGACGGTGCGCATGTTTCACCAGATTGCTTGCACCGCAACTGAAATTGGATTTTTGCGTCTGAGGCAGGACACTCTCCAGGCATCGATCGTAATCCTTCGCCGTACGCGTCGTCCCCGTATATTGTCCCTAAAAAGCTCCCTGGTGAGTATCGCTTTACTATTGATTTTCGTGAAATCAACTCCGCCACGGTGCGGGATGCTTTTCCTGCGCCGGACCCCCGTCCATAGTCTGGAGTCCTTTGGAGTTTCCGGTTGGTTCTCCGCATTGGATCTTACGTCTGGCTACTGGCAGGTGGAAATCGACCCCTCTAGCAGTCAATGCAAGGCGTTTGGTACGCGTGATTCCCACAACCAAATCCGCCGTTTACCGGTGGGGTCCGTAACGCGTGCGCCCACTTCCAACACATCATGCAAGCTGTTTTGTTTCCTACGTGTCAGGGCTTCGTTGTAGTTTATTAGGATGATATCATCGTACATACCAAAGGGATTTTCAGGATCACCTTGAGAAAGTGGTCTCAAGGTACCTGGTACTTGATCTTCTCGTTGTGCTGGTCTGAAAGCAAACCTTTCGAAAGCGCATTTGCCATGCGTAACCTCGGCTACTTGGGGCATGTTGTTGGTGTCCATGGTTGGCGTACTAACCCCAAAAAGGTGGCGCCCATCGTGGACAGGCCTTTCCCATCATCCGCTGCGGATGTCCGTTCCTTTCTTGGCATGGTTGGCTATTTTGCCGACTTCATCCATTGTTATCCTGAAATTGCGGCTCCGTTGTACGCCGCTACCCACGCCAAATATGTATGGGCTGTTACTGATGAAATGCGCGAGTCGTTCGCCGCTCTAAAGCTAGCTTAGTGCGTGATCCTGTATTGGGCCAGCCGGATTTGTCTCGGCCCTTCGTCCTTACTACCGACAGGTCTAAAAGTTGCTATGTCTGCCGTGCTCGGCCAGCTTGACGGCGACGGTCGCGAATACGCCGTTTATTTTGCCTCTCGTAAATGCATTCCTGCCGAATCCAACTATTGTGCCACGCATGGTGAATATGCTGCCATTATTTTGGCTCTGCAGAAGTTTCGTGCCTATTTGCATGGCCGTCAATTCCATTCAAAGGACTCACCATCGCGCCCTCCAATGGTTGCATGCCACGCAGTTTACCTCCAGTAAACTTGCGCTGGAGTTGCAGGAGTATGACTTCACCATCACCCACTGTCGTGGTGTGGAAAATGTTGTGGCCGACCACTTCTCCCGCGGTGGATCTGTGCCCGATTCGTTGCCTGTCATTGGAGCCACCACTACCGTTCATGATGATCGTTTTACTACTCAAGCGCAGTACAACCGCGAGTTTGCTTGCTCTGTCTGCAATCGTACCAGTGGTGATGACAACACGGTCATTTGCGATTCCTGTGATCACCTGTATCATCTCCGTTGCTTAGTGCTGCCTATGAATACCGTGCCATCCGGGTCTACCTGCCTTCGATGATCCGTTCCCTGAAGCGGCGCGCCGCCACCTTGCGCCCGTCTTCCGTTCGTTCCGATTGGCTTGACATCTCCGTTACGCTCCCTTGTGGCCGGGTTTGGTGTTCGTGGCCTTCGCTCCCATATCGTTGGGATCTGATTCGTGTCCATCATGACATGCTAGACCATGCCGGCATCGCCCGCACCTTCTCAGCCCTCACTCGTTCCTATTATTGAACTGGCGTCAACCGCGACGTTCGAGATTATGTCGCCACATGTGATGCGTGCCAACGCTTTCGGCTTCGTTGCCCTGGTGTTCCCAAAACTCACTCACCATGGCCGCACCGGATGTCCTTGGTGCGTTTCGTCGTGTCCATTTGGACTCAGTGGGGCCGTTTTCCCGCCCTACCCTGCGTGACAAGGACGCCCCAATGCCCACCTTCGTGTTGCTCATCGTCGATGCTTACACTAAATGCATGGAATACGGCGTGTATGTCAATCCTGATACTTCTCGTGCCGATCACTCCGCGGCTATGACGTCCAGACTCTTCTTTGAGACTTGGATCTCTCATTACATTCTTCCTGATGTTGCCACGTTCGACAATGGGCCGGAATTTGGCGAAGTGTTCCAGCGCATGTGTGACGACTATGGCATCGAGTGGCGCCAAACGGCGGTTCGTAACCCTGCGGCCAATGGCTGCGCCGAAGCCGTTGTCAAATATTTCAAATGCGTGTTGCGTCGGCGACGAGCTGTCGTGGCTCAGCCACTTGCCCAAATGTCGTGGTGGCTACATGCGTCACCTCAGCACTGCTACTGGCTATGCTACCTTCACGTTGACATATGGTTTACAACCTGAATTGCCTGCACCTTTTGGCGCTACGCTGAATGCTTGTATGCTCGCGGCCCACCGCCTCGTCGTGAGCTGCCTGCCGACACTGATTGTTCTTCTCACGTTACGTCGCTGGCCGACGACCTCGAAAGTGCCACTTTCGAGCGCATTCTGGCCTCCCAGTATCGTAATGTGCGTGCCTTTGAAGCGTGCCTTCGTTCGGCTCCTGTTGACCCATCGTCCCAAATCATTCCGTGTTGCTCTTGGCACCTGCCTCGTCTACTCTCCATCCTACTTGGTCTGGCCGTCGTGCAGTCTGGGTCTGATTCCAGTTTCAAGGTCAACACCGCGGTGATCTTGTGTGGAAAGTCAAACCACATCTCCTTCGTAAATACGGGTCCCGTTCCAATAGGCTCGCCCGTCATTTAGCACCCAGCACCTCGTTGCTCCCCTCTTGCGCAGTGGCTCCTATGGCTGCGACTGAGAACATTTTTCTTCTCCTCGAGGGGGAGTGCCCTTGTATACATAGTCTTGTTGTATAAAAATGTGCCTGCTTGCCTACGTACTTGCTTCACCTGTACACCCAGTATTTCACAATACTTCATCCTGCTGCTGATCCTTGCAGTTGGAGTTATGGCACAGTACAGCTGTACTGTGGCAGGCCGTCACCATGACTGGCCTATCGATCAGTGCTGGCCAGCTAGCTTTCATGAGGATGCACACTGATCGATTGCCACAATTGTATTTAACATTTGTTGCTTGGGGTATTCGTTATATTTTGTTGAGTTGCATGTACAGTCATGTTGCATGTACAGTCACGTGGCTGGCTATCTATAGCAAGTTCTCTGTGATCACTTGATATAGCCTGTTTGGTATGTTTGGATCAATCTGACTTCATTCATAAGGACTCTCACGAGTGAGATGTAACAAGAACTTCGTTTTCCATCAGGTTATGGGTCCAGCTCGTTGTGCTGTGATGAGTTATTGTGGCAAGGCGTAGTAGAGCGGCCATGAGATCAGCCATTCGCTCGGTCGCAGTGGTGTTTCCGATTTCAGGACTGCAAGTTTGATAGCTGCAAGATAATTTTCTGTTACTTGTTATCTCATTGTTAGGAGTGATCGCTTCAAAGCGTGGATTGCAGTACTGAAGTGCTGAGGTCGCAAGTTACGTTGTAGTACTGGTGGCGAGACTCTTTCGTTCAATAGTTTGCAGCCAATAGGAACAACACAAATGTCTGCCAGTGATTTAGTATTGTCTGACAACATGGCACACTTCAACGTGTGGCAGGAGAGAGCGCAGGCAGCGCTGGTGCTCAAGGACAAGCACGTCTGCCTGTGGGCGGCCACGAAGGCCAGCCCCGATTCCAACAAACCCGACGAAGTGCAAGCGTCCAGGAAAGCGAGGGCAGTTCTGATCAGTATGCTGAGCACCAATTGGGTTCAGCGGGTCTCTGGACAGAAGACAGCGCACGGGGTCTGGGTATATCTCAGTAACAGTTTACGTCAGGGTTGCTTTCCCGAGTTGATCTGCTGCAGAGCGAGCTGCTTGACACACGCAAGGGACATCAGAGCATGCGAGATTATGTCGCTGACATTCGCAGCAAACAGGCAGCGTTGCTGGCGATCAGGGCACCTATGCTTGACGCTGATCCCTTGGACGTGCCGCTTGAGCCTGAGCACGGGCTGACTGATCATCAACTTCGACGGGTGCTGCTGGACGGTCTGCCTGCTGAATACGGCCATGTCAGGGACACCGTGCGCTACAGTGCTGGAGAGCACACGTTTGACAGTCTTGAGGTTCTGCTCATTCGAGCTGAAGGCGACATTGAGCGGGCGAGGCGTGCTGATGAGCTAGTTCAGCAGCAGGCGTTTGCAGCCAGAGCCTTGCAGCAAGAGCAGCAGCGACTGCAGCAGGAGCAAGCAGCCTCCACGGCTGCCACAGAGAGAGGGACGTTGGCGACCTGGGCGCGGTCAGCAGGCTCTCAAGCCCGCGGATCTGGCCAAGCGAATGTGCTACGCTTGCGGCAAGCTTGGTCACATCTGGCGTCAGTGCCCAACCCTGCCCAATGTTCCGAGGGAGGATGCTGCGCTGGCTGATGGGGGTGCGAACTCGCCTCGTTGGCGCAAGTGTTCATCTGATTGGCTGCTTGACAGCGGCACGACTTCGCACATGTCTCCCGACCGTCGCTCGATGCAAAATTTCCGTCAGCTTACGAGTCGTACACTCGTGCGATTTGCAGGTGGCGCCGCTGCCGAGGCGCTCGGTGTGGGGCAGATGCTGGTTGAGACTGCAGCAGGCTCAGTGTTGCTGCAAGACGTGCTGTATGTGCCCGATCTGGTGGGAAGTTGCTGTCTATTTCCTCTGCGCTCGGTCAGGGTGCTAGTGCTCACTTTGCAGATGAGAGCAATGTCTGGTTCGCTCGTGGTGATCGGGTGCTTCTCACCGCCACTCTGCGGGGTGGTCTGTTTTGGGTTTGACCTGCAGCACAGCGCCAATGTAGCTGTCACGCAGCGTGCATTTGATACTGCAGAGTTGTGGCACCGTCGCTTTGGGCACTTGTCCTGCGGGTCATTGGCAGCTATGGTGCGAAAGGGTCTCATCTCCGGCACCGCGCTGAAGCCCTCCGATTTTCTGCAGGCCCGCAGCACCTGTGAGCCCTGCGTTCTCGGCAAGCTGCAACGTGCGGGGCACCCACCCGCAGCTGAGCCGACAGACATGCAGGTTGGCGAGAGCCTTCACATGGACGCCATGGGACCGTTGCCAGCGACGCTATGGGGCGAGCGCTACGTCGCCACAGCTATGGACGGGTCCAGTGGTTTCGGGATGGTGCACCTGGTGCACGGCAAGGCTGACATTCCCGCCGCCGTCAAGACAATGATCGTGTGGTTCGAGACGCAGACTGGTCACAAGGTGAAGCGGCGTGCGCACAGACCGGGGGAGGGAGTACGTGAATGGGGAGCTGGCGGCGTTTTACGCCGAGAAGGGCATCCAGCCAGAAAACACAGCACCCTCACCCGACACCCGAGCAAAACGGGAAAAGCAGAGCGGTACAATCGCACTCTCATGGAGAAAGTCCGCCCTATGCACGTTGATGCTGGACTATCGGAGCTGCACTGGGGTCTTGCCGTTAGAGTGCGCCGACGATCTGAGCAACTGGTCGGCATCGGCATCTGCCGTGGCGTCCCCGCACTACCGGCTCACCGGCCAGCATCCGGACCTGTCTGGGCTGCGTGTGTTTGGCTGCACGGCTTGGGCGCATGTGCCATCGGGTCTTCGCAGCTAACGCTGGAGGATAAGGCGCGTCGTGGGATCATGGTTGGCTATGTGCCACCAGCTGGGTCAAAGTCATACAAGATTCTCATTGACGGCAAGATCGTCGTCGCCACCTCCATCGCGTTTGATGAGACGGAGCCTCACACAGTGCCTGCACCTGCCCCGGTGCCGCAGCCTATGCTCTCGCTGTTCTTTGCCGACGGCGATGACTCGCCTGACGAGGTGCCGCCACCTATGGACGATGAGCCAGCTCCTAACGAGCCGGACGAGCCCGCTCCCGACCAGCCAGCGCCTGGTGAGAATGAGCGGCACAGCCACTGGATGTCCCCGTGCAGCAGCCAGCACCCCCACTCTTGCCAGCCTTGCAGACGTCTGGGGGGAACCCCGCTCGCGCAACGCGCAACCCAGCTCCCCGGTACACCAGCGCGCTGGCACATACGGTCCGGTCCCGATCAGCCGCGTGGCAGTTTCTCGGTGCTGGGGCGACTGAGCGTGGCGACGTCCGCGCTCAGATGCAGCGCTTCGCCATGGCAGCCTCGCGCGTCACCCCTGACAGCGCTTGCTCTGCGTGGGAGCCTGACCCAACCTCGCTGCAGGAAGCGTATGCACGTCCAGATGGGGAGAAGTGGCGCGCAGCTGTTGAGGAGGAGCTAGCGTCGCTGCGTGAATTCGATGCGTGGCGAATCGAGCCGCTTCCCCTCGGCAAACAAGCCCTCAGCTGCAGCTTCGTGCTTGAGCGCAAGCGAAGTGGTCGGTACAAGGCCCGGCTCGTTGCCGGTGGTCATCGCCAGCAGCATGGTTTGGATTATGACGAGACATTTGCCCGTGTCTGCTCGCTTCGCACGATGCGCATGATCCTCGCCGTCTGCGCGCATGAGGACCTCGAGCTACGTCAATTCGACATCTGCACGGCCTTTCTCAACGGGGAGCTGCATGAAGAAGTTTACATGCGTTAGCCTCCTGGGACGGATGCCGGTCCAGGCGTATGCCGCCTCCAGCGCGCATTGTACGGGCGCAAGCAGGCCCGAGGGCGTGGCACAAGACGCTCGAGGCCTGCTTGCGGGGGATGGGGTTCGTGCAGTCGGACAGTGACCCAGCGCTGTGGCTGCTCCACGGGCCCGACGGAGCAGTTCTCTCGCTGTTTTACGTCGACGACGGGCTTGTGGCAGCCCGCACGACAACGGAGGCAGACGCGCTTGTCGACTTGATCGGCAGCATGTTCAAGATCCGGCACTCGGGGAGCCCGAGGATTTCTTGGGCATCCGTATCAAGCGAGACCGGAAAGCGCGCACCATCTCCATTGACCAGGAGGACAAGGCGCATGCCCTTGGCTGAAAGCGTCGGGGTGACAGGCCAGAAACGAACGCTGCCGATGAGCACTGAGGTCTTCAAGCAGCTTCGCAAGGCCTCGGCCGGGGAGGCCAGGGCAAACACTGAGCAGTGCAGCTCAGCCATTGGGAGCCTGCTGCACCTCGCCCAATGTACGCGTCCAGACATTTCGCTGGCTGTCAACGCGTTGTCGAGCTATGTGCAAGACCCGTCAGCGTTGCATTGGGCTGCTGTGCTCGACCTGGTCCGCTACGTTGGGCATACTGCTCACCTGGGCATCACGTACGGGCTGACAAGGGTACCTCTAGAACGTGGTGTGACGCGAATTTCGCGTCGTGCCTTGACACTCGCCGAAGCGTCAGCGGCCAAGTGGTCGTGATGTATGGGGGAGCCGTAGCCTGGGGAAGCAAGAAGCAAGCGACAACAGCGTTGTCAACCCAAGAAGCTGAGTACCAAAGTGCAGGGTTCGCTGGTCGCGAGGGATTTGCAGTCCAAAAAATGCTGCCCGAACTCGCTCGTCTCTCCTCTGATTTTCCATTGCCCGGCCCCTCTACCTATTTATTGTGATAATCAGGCAGCGTTGTCCCTACTGAAAGATCACAAGGAGGGACAGCGGGTGAAGCACATAGATGTGGTTCACCACTTTGTTCGTGACCGTGTTGCTTCGGGAGAGCTGCAGTTCTTGTATTGTAGATCGGCTGATAATGTCAGTGACTGCCTGACGAAGGCATTGCCATTGCCTGCATTTACTGTGTGCCTTGTTGGAATTGGCATGCTGCGTGTCTGTCCGGGGAGCGCTTATAACACTCGTAATTAATCTGGCTGTGTGATAGATTGTATTGCAATGTTTCATGTTTTGCTTGTTTGCATGTTGCATTCCTCCTATGGTCACTCAAGCATTGCAATTGTTTTTGGATATTGATATTTGCAGATTGTCCCAAAGGGGAGTGTTGAGTTGCATGTACAGTCATGTTGCATGTACAGTCACGTGGCTGGCTATCTATAGCAAGTTCTCTGTGATCACTTGATATAGCCTGTTTGTATGTTTGGATCAATCTGACTTCATACATAAGGACTCTCACGAGTGAGATGTAACAAGAACTTCGTTTTCCATCATATTTGCACACTGAATTGTATCCTTTACCCTATAGGGTTAGCGATGTTTGACTTTGTCATGCGTTGGCCAATGGCTTTAGCCCCTCTTTGTCCTAGTGGCCTCAACTGTCAACTGTGTTGTATGCATAACTACAACCGCTCTGGGTCTGGACAATATTCCTCCTAACTGTCTACCTTTGTATGTTGCAGGCATTCTTCGTGCCTCATTCTCGCACGGTGAGTCTAGCTTCCAAACTAAAGGGCTAGACTCAGAGCTAGCCTGACGGCTCCCTGCACGATCGGACCTGGTCCACCCCTGCACCCGTCGAGTACAAGGTCGAAGACGCTGCGAGGAGATGCTATGACCTGACGGTCTGCATTCGCCCGTATTACCATGTCGAGTCGAGAGCCGCACCCTCACTGGGTGGAAGGACTCGCTCGTTTAATGCTTTCCTTGTGTATATGTCGGGCTATGCAAGGCGTTCCAGTCCCACTGGTAGCAGTCCTTGGTAGCTTATCGACTTTATTAGATAGTACTTTCCCTGTTTGCACTGAGTGATTGTGATGAACCTATCCTGTCACAGTGTAAGTTATGTCACGGTACACCGGGTCCCAGCACTCAGGCGCTAGAGGCACAGCTCTCAAGCACCATATGGATATCACGGGATGCATCGGAATATATTCTGGCTTGTAGCCCCCAGTCGTTGTCAATCGGTCGAGCAACGCAGCGCATCAAATGTGTCCAAGAAACACAGAATCCTGGGATCGATATGTCAGTCAACCGAGCGTGTCGCTGCCATGGAAAGAGGAGATTCAACGAAACTTGTACGAGTTTGCTACTTGGTCAACAACAATGTTCCTCGACCCACCACCATTCTGTACACGACAAAGGACAAGCATTTTGGGCAAAGAGCCCGGAGATATGGCGGCATAGGCATGTCAGACATGCATGGCGTCACAACGCATTTTGAGTGATGGTGCCCGTGCCCCAACCTCGACCATGGTATACCTTGAGCTGTGCATCCCATGTTGAGGCGAGCTGCCCATCCTGCTTCGGGCCACATTCACGCTGCTTCTGGCCCTCAATCGCCTGCCTTGAAACTGGCGCCCACATTGCTCGTTGCTGCTGTGACCCTCGCAGCGACAACGATCGAATCCTGAAGCACTCCATTGCCTTGTGTTTACTTGCAACAGCCTTGGACCTCTTTTGACTTGCAGTTTGCAATCTGTCCTTGAGACCTGGAAGCAGTACGTTGTGTGAATGCACAGACCCTCGCAATGAAATACAGCAATCAAGTTTCAATAATTGCGTTCTTGCTAACATGCCCAACATACATCTCGGCCATATCACAACCGTCTCGGGTGAGACCTTCCGCTTTAGTGAGAGTACGTATAAGGGTGCAAATACATGATTGATACCACCAAGGGGATGTTCTTGATTGTTTCCAAATGCTGTGTTGTGGAAATGACTGGCACACGTATCTTCCAGAAACGGCACCCATGAGAACACACGTTTGATCATATACACCTCGGTGCTTGGGAGGTAAAAAGTGTTAAGCCGTTGTAGCTTTTCCGGAAACATGGCATCCACCATAGCCATCTCCACCACCCACGTGAATGGCTGCGCCAGTATCTGCTTGCAGGCCTTGAATAAGTTAGTGGCTCCAGGCGGCATCTCCTTTGTCAATCTGCACAAACAGCACTTGTCACTGGCAAGTCACCCGTGCCTCCTCCACGATGCCTAGATCGAATAGATGCCAAGGTGAACATCGGCAGCACGACTCAATGCACGTGTTCGTACCATCACTCGCAAGGAGATGCCAGATGGCGTCGACAGCGCCCTGGTCCAGGGTTTGCACGTCAAGCCCGTCCACGGTGAGGTGCCAGCAGAGTAGCTTGAACTCGGCAGCGCAGGCAGCAACAGATGCAGTGTTCATGATCGTATCGACGAGGTCGCGAGACGTTTCCAGGTGCACGCACACAGCAGCAGCTGTCGCCTCAGCGGCCTGTCCGCCGCGCCGAACGTCATCGCGTGTGACGTTTGGCGCGCGCCACGTCTTGCGGGAGGAGGTTATACGGGAGACACTGTCCAGGGCCTTGTTGTGTGTGGACACGAGGGGTCGGACACCTCGGCCGCTGAGCGTTGCTGCCAAGATCCTCGGCCGGAAAGAATGTCATTGTGAAATGGGTCAAACCGCTCCGGAACCATGTGGAGCTCAACGCAGCGCAGCTCTGCATAGTCCTTCCTTGCGTTGGCTATGATGTCCTCAGCCGCTTCTCTCAAGTACGCGTTCTTGCTGTCTGCAATGCCCGCCCGGTCCTCGTGCCTCAGCTGTGCCTCCTTACTCTGCACAACCCACTTGCTCGGTGCGAATGCAAGCACTAATTCACGACATGTTCCGAACGAGGCTGCTTTCTCTGCCCGCCACTTTCACAAGATGGTACACCGTCCTTCTCTTGTGCTTGCCTGGCAACCATCTCTAATTGGTATTATGATGTTGCAGTGCGCATTCTTGACGGGCACCCGCCGTGCTGAAGTGCTGTTGGCAGCGGGTCACACTCATGCATGGGGAAATGTTTATATTGGCTTTCTGCATCGACTCCTGAACTCTACGGATATCTGCCCTCGTGATGAAGGCCGTGCTGAGAGCGCATGTTGGCGGCCAGGCGCATTATCGTAACACCCACGTCAACATGCATGGCCGACCGACTGTCGGTGGCTTCATCCGAGCATTGACCTCTGCAACTTTCAATCGGCAAGGAGCGCACCTTTATCAGGCGACGCTGCTCTTGCTGCCACTGCTCGGCTTGCAGCATGCTGGTCAGCAGGGCCATGCCTGCTTGGCGTCCCACCCGGCAGTCTTCCTGCATCATGTGGACAGCCATATGCGTGGTCAAATCGATGCCTCCCCAGTAGTGCCACGCAAATTCTGGTACTGCCATAAGCACAAAATGCTGCACGGGTATAAGCGAAGCAAGCCCAGTTGTGGCGTGCAACTTGCAGGTGTGGCAGCCCGTGTGCAGGCGCTTCAGCAAGCCAGCCCATATACCACTGGAAGCAAATGGTGCCAAGGTCTCAACTGGGTCCAATCGGCTGCCCTGCAAAGCATCATTTATAATGTTTCAACTCATTGTTGCTTGCTCAAGATATGCCAGATTGCTGGTGTGAGAGTTATCGGCACTGTTTGTCTTGCCTGTGATGATCTATCTCACTGACCTCTCGTCGTAACATGGCGCAGAGCTGCTCAGGTAATGCAACGGAAGATGGACAGGGCGGGTGAGCTGCACATCCATGTCCATCGTGCTGTGGCACGGCCGATTTCTCGATGGGTTCCAATACTTGTCCCAAACATCGTTGCTAACATCTCGGCATACCTCGGTAGGCATCACCAATGGTTCTTTCATGATCAACCTATGGATAGATCATACCTGCCTCACAGCTAAATCAATGAATTTCACACCTGCTTTGAGCATACGGCTGCGGTACATTAGGGTCACTTACAGGCACTCGTGGCATTTCACGTTACCTTTAAATAAGCCTTGACCAGGCAGGACAGGGTGGCGTTTAAGAGAGACTGGACCGCGACGTCCGTGCCCTCCTCAAGGTTGGCAGCGGCTGCAGAGAGCACTTGAGAGTTTGTAGTGAATGCCGTGAGCCGTGCACAATTTGCTGATCGCTCGGTCAGGGCCATGAATATGGTGTGGAGGAGCCAAGCTCCCAAGCGGCGATCGCGGACATCCTCCTGCACGGTAACATCATCAGCACGATTGCCACTATGCAGAATAACTCTGATGGTGTCTACTGAACGTATGACTCGGACCGTATTATAGCTAGCCTGAACATTTCCGGTTATTGGTCTACAGCTGTCTCGGTGGACGTATGTAGCTGCAGTTCATGTTGAAAGAGACAGTGTGTAGAACAGGAGTCGTTGTCTCGCTTGAGGTCGTGGATATTTAAACGAGCTCGTGGTCAGCGCCGACCCTTTGGTGCGTTCTTTAGCTGTGCATGTCTTTTCAAATGAACAAATGTAGTTGTCCCTGAGCCATGTTCGTCCTGGCTCTTTTGTGAGTCAGCAGGATGGCAAGGTGGTCATCCCGAGCACGATGCTTATTTGTACATGCCGATGCTGGTGTTGTAAGCCTCATGCTTCTCCTGTCCTTGCTGTGTGCTACACTTTTGCTGTGGTTCAGCGGTGTATTCTTGCGTGGCTTCAAAACGACCCTGCCGCCTTTTCCCCCCCTGTCACTGCTCGTTGCCATGTGAGCTATTAGTTGCCTTGTTATTCATTCTGTCACACCAGAGGGCCCACGCGGCCCACCCGCCTGGCTGATTGTGTGCTGTGCTTGGCACGCAATCATGCTTGCCTTTCCCAACTCAGCGTTTTCTGTTTTCAGCGCTTTTACACCGGCAAATTGCTGTTCAGAACAGGACGAAGTGATCAAGGCATGGATGGTTTGATAGCGGAACAGTACATGGAAGTGCGTCAGCCATGAACTGTCATGGAACCGCACATTTTCAAGGCACATTCGTATTGCCATGAAATGGCACATGTCAATGTCCATGGCCATCTCATCCACCGCGCCTTTGATGATTGCGGTGTGAGCACCTGGCACTGGCCCCCTCATCACCTCTTCGTGGATATTCTGGAAGAATTGACAGATCGTTTTTCTGCACTTCAGCACATGTCAGTATCTCACTGAGGTAGCGCACATTCAGCTACCACTCCCATCCATGCATGTCACGGAGCCTCAAGTTAACACACCCGAATCCACCATCTCGCCGTGTGACGACACCTCACCTTTGTCCTGGAACTTGCGGTACCCACGTGGATACGGCACACAGGCAACGTTGCCTGTGCGGGCACTTGCGGAAGAAAAATCACACAGTTCATCCGGATTCGAGTATCATTCTCGTGCTGTGTATCGATTGTGACGTGCTGAGCGGCGCATTCTATCCGTCAATGCCAGCAGTGTGCACACGTGAATCGTCACACTCGTCGCACGTTTCGATTCGCACCTCGCAGCGATTGCCACTCGACGCGAGCCGCCCAACGTCAAGGTTTAGGATGCTCTTGAAGCATCCACTTGTGCGGAAGGCTTCCACTCGACTCACGTCGGCTAGAATTACCCGCTTCGAAAGTAGAATGCCAGTGAGCTGACGCAACTCATCATCTCCACTCAGCAACGTACCCAGTTGCTTCCAGCAGTGAGTGTCCTGGTGTTGTCGAGCATGACTGAGATGATCTGAAAATGCATTGAGATCCTCAGCGGTATGTATTCCACCATCTAGGCCCCAGTCCCACTGCCAAAGGCCGCATTTCTTCACTTGTTTCCGTATGCGATGACACAGCTTGCAACTTCTGTTTCCAAGCAGGGCGTCGCTAGACAGCGACTCCCTTTTGCTTGCATCAACAAGCGAAGCTGATAGTATAGCATCGTGAGTGAATTTCGATGATGATGGATCCAAGCATGCACAACCGTTAATTGGATGGAGTTTTGCCACGAAATCGGGCCGTAGGGGTGCTGTGTAGCGAATCATCGTACTCTGACGTTACACAAGAACTCACATCTTCGACCCAATCCTGTATGAATGCTTCATGAGCATAGGAATCCATTGAACATAAGAAATCAGCGAGTTGATCTCTTCAGGGCGAATGCCTGACACCTGCGACATAGTCGACTGACCTGAAATAATCCGTAATGGAAGAGCTGGTTCCATCACGACGCGCACGTCATTTTTGTTTTTGACTTTGTCTGCACGTATCTCGTACGGATCTTGCCCAGTCGGACCTTGGCTTCCGGTGTCGTTAGCCTGGATAGCAACCTCAATGGTGTGAGTCAGCCAGACTGACAAGCCTTGTCAAGGCCCTTGAGCTCAGGGTACCTGAAGGAGATAGGACAAGCCCGTACTTTTCGGTAAAACGTCAAATGTTCTGCTTGAAATGAGGTGAGCTGAACCAGAAAGCCTCGACTCTGCGCAGCAACAAACGGGATCTCAGTCTCGTGTCGAGCGTGCACGATGATGATGCGTTTTGAGTTCACTGAATATCGATACTCGACCGCCGTGTCTTGAATTGTCGTCAACAGCAGTTTGTTCGCGCTGTCATTGAAGCTCGCTTATTGTGTTTTAAGTCGATATGCCAGGGACAGCAATGGACTTCTTCCGAGGTCTGACAGGAGCCTACTCAAATGACCCCCCACCCTCCGTCCTTGCTGAGTGGAATAAGTACAATGCGGGTGATATAGAAGAGCCAGTCAGCAAATAAAGCCAATGCATCGACGGCAGGCTCGTCACAAAGCGTCTTTGCGACGCTTACTGACTCTGTGAAGGCAGTTACTGGTGGCGCGTCTTCAGGGTATCAGACCTTGGGCTCCTCAGTTACCAGGTATGTCTACACTCCCGGTCCTGCCAGCAATTAAGAGCGGAATGTGTTAAACTATGCGCTATGTAGTGCGAAGCCCTAATCGTCCATGTATCCCACGGCATGTCCCCTGGAAAACCCCCGCGCCAACAATGTGAGGTCTGCTCGAGGACGTCACTTTTTGACATAAGACCATTGCTCGAGCTCACAAGCCGAAGCGCTGCCGTAATCAAACAAACAGGCTTGCGGGCGCACCAATTTCGTCCTGTTCGTATGTCTGTGGTGAAAGTTGATGACATGTTGCATCCTGACACCATACAAAGCAACACCTTCTGTCACCTTGTAGCATGTAAGGCCGCTTTCAGATAAAAATGTGCATTTGCTGATGGCATGCGAAGCCGGAAATGTTACATTTTTACATTATGAGTACCAGAACTTTACCTTGCTAAGGAGCTGAGGAACAATAGGGAACAGTAACCTTAAAGCTATGTTTAATGACGAACATATGATCATGATTACCTATTTTATGCTTATGCCGGTATGACCGTGGAATAGCTCTGTTTCACAAGGTGCCTGGAGATCAACATGCAAGGAATCAAACCATAGCAAAATCTGATGTGAGAATATCCTCAAGGCAAAAAATCGTTGTTGAAGTGCAGTTCATTCTTTCTGAACAGCCTTAAACACGACAAAGGTTGTCAAGGTCGTGTGTGCTCTGAAACGAAGTTATGTCAACACCTTGGCCTCCTGCATGGAGGCATCTTGGAAGTTTGACGAGTTTTTCCATGGTGGCCCTGGGAAATCATCCTGACAGTATGGTGCTGTTGGGCTGTTGGGAGGAAGCATGATGCATAAAACACATCGAAGAGAACATTCTCAAAACAGCATTAACTCCTAGGCATTTGGGAGTAGTCAATGTTCATGGGATCTGGTATCTCGAGATAGTGATGCACAGAGGGTAAGTCGAATGGTAAATCGACGATTCAATCGTCAACATGTTGATGCCAGTTGCTTGACCTGCAGCTTCAGAATACCAACAGGGACCGACTTTGTGTACTTTGCGGCCTTGGCAGGAGCTGGGTTTGTCTTCTACTTCCTTGCATTCTTCCTCTTCCTTCCCATGCTCATGCTCGCCCCAGCGAAGTTTGCACTGAGCTTCACCCTTGGAAGCGCCTGCACCATGGCAGCATTCAACATGCTGAGTGGCTGGAATGCCGCCCTCAAGCACATGGTGTCAGCGGAGCGCCTGCCCTTCAGTGCTGCCTATGTGAGCAGCATGATGGCTACCATCTATGCTGCATTAGTGATGAAGAGCTACATCTTCTCTCTGGTCTTCTGTGGCACCCAGGTATGCCACGCCCTGTCCCGTCAGTTTCAACATGAGTCGGTACTGACACCTCAGCCCAAATCTGTCATTCAGGTGAGTCGCGCTTGAGCATGCGAATCTCTATCAAGCTAAGTGCTAGCCACGTTGATTCCGACACCCTTCTTTACATGCAGCAAGCAGAACATCATGATGCCTATATCACTAAATTGCTGATGGTGTTGAGGAGCAAGACCGCTCCGACACCCTTCTTGAATCTAGCAACCGGAACAGGATACGTGGTGTATGCATGACTAGATTGATGATGGTGTTGCGGAGCCTAGGCCACGAAGGTGTGGGGTGGCTGGCGTACTTTCCTACGTTTCCAGCTGCAATGGGCCCAAGCATGCCTGACCGGACGTCAAAATGTACCAGCGCTTGGTTCCGTGCGAACCTCACCCGCGCACTGCTAGACAAGCACAAGCACAAACGCGGTTGCAAGGAATACGCATCATTGCAAGAGGCAGGCACTCTCCATCACCTGCGATGAAATTGGATGAGTGCAAGGCAAAGTCGTCATGCTCTGATTGCTAGTGTAGGCGTTGTTTGACTAGGTCTCAAAGCAACTGCATGATGCAGGGCTGTGCCTCCAGGCACTGGGTGCATCGAGGTGGGTTCCAAGCCCAAAGCTTCTCTCGGTTTGTACGTAAGGGTCAATAGAACGTGTGACAGTACTTGCATGAAAGCTACGCAGTTTGGCAATTGACAGTGCAAGTGTGGGACAGAACATAGCAGTGCAACTAGTGGTTGGAGCGCTCTCGTATTGACCTTGCCTTGACGGATCTTGGTGGTGTCATGCAGATTGTGGCCCTTCTGTACTATGTGCTCTCATACTTCCCTGGCGGAGCAAACGGGGTGCAGTTCTTCTTGGGTTTGCTCTACAATGCCGTCATCGGCTGCTTCACCAGCTTGACCAGAAGGTCGACGTGAGTTGAATGCAGGAGGTCCTTGTTGGATCCCTGCTGGTATTGGTCACTCCTTGCGTTGCGCCAAATGTCAGTGTTGGGTGACGCGTGATGAACTCCACACCGTGCACCGGCGCGGCTTCCCTGTCCTGCCCCGTCTGATCTGTTCTGCCAGCTGCTCGTGAACAGAGTCATGTACTCGAGGCTATAGAACTTTGTTATGGGCTCTCATAAGCGAGCCACGCATGGAACGTTGCGACCATGCTCAATTTGCATGGAGTGAGCAACTTGTGGAATGTGCATCATGGTTGCATAATGACAAGGCCCGGAAACTCCGGAACCAGTCTCATAACCTACCGCCGAATGAACTCATTCGGTGGTAGTCTATATCGTTTCCTCTGTCTCCGGCATTGATATGCCTGCGGTGGTTGAAATCGCCGAAGCTGTCCATGCCGTCGCCAATGCGAAGGACGCCTTCGACGTACCAGGCCGACGAGTTGTATCCCCCGCGACTCTCATGCAGTGCCTGGCCTATTGCTGTGCCTGATGCTACTACAAGTGGTCTAGTTGGACATGCCGTGACTTTAACATTGGCAATGTCATTGCTACGTCACATGGCTTGGGAGGAACGTTAAGAGTGATGTTTTGCCATCCTGCAGTTAGGATGTCCCACCCCTGAGCTCAAACTCCCCTTTTCGTGCTGCGTGGGCTGTGGCACAAATCCTGTCGCCTCTTGCCATTCGGTTGCACTGACGTAGAGGATAGATATGCAAAGAGCCGCTGCTACTGTTGCAATGTAGGCATCGAACGGGTTGCCACGGACGTGAAGCTAAACACAAATGGCGAGTGGGCCAGTGGGGCTGCTATCGGTGCAGCCGGCGGAGGTCATATATGAGAATGTCAATTTAAACCAGGTGGGTCCGCCATTGGAAGCGGTTCAAGTCCAAAGAAGTGAGCGTCGAAAGCCAAACCATTTCCATGGAATCCTGCAGACATTTGTGGAAGCAGTACAGCTTTGCGTTGATTGACGGCAGCAATCTCTTTTCATAGTGAAACGCTGTGGGACGCGAACCCTTCTTTTCAAGTTCAATGCTGTCGTCCAGGCATGAGACGACGGGCTCGATAACATCTTGAAGTGTGTTTGAAACTGGAAGCGCCTGCAATGCCTCTGGACAAAGTATAATTGAACCGAGTGATGTCAACACGAATTTTTTTTGTGCGTGTATGCATGTTCAGGCTATGGTGGTGCCCATCGACTTGCTGACGTTCGCAGGTGTACTCCAAAACCGTAACAATTACAAACCCTCTGTCAGCCACCGTGGAAGCAAACCTCCGCCCTGGCAGTTCCGACAGGTATACAGTGAACCCACAGAATGTTCGACTTAATGCTGGACAGAGTGTGGAGGTGGTGATCAAGTTGAAAGTTCTCCGCTTTGCTCAGAAGGCCAAAGCAGTGGAGCAGGGACAGCGAGAATATCATTCACATCAAGGTCAGTCCGCAGCCTCTCATGGAGCTTTCGTATGGCATACCTCCAAGGACAGTATGGACAGCCTTGCAGCTGACACCAGATTTATTTTTTCAAGCAATGACCAGATGCAAGCAAACCCCCATTTTGCTTACCAACAGTGTCCAGCAGGCATCAGAAGCATTGGGGGACGTTGCTCGTCAAATAGGGAACATGAAGTTCAGAATACAGGGCTTCAAAGGCGAAATCCACTAATGTGGCATCCATGAAAGCCGTGCCAGAATCTAGGATCATGTAGATGTATCGCCTCAAAAAAGGACACATCCTGCCCTGTGGAACATGCATATGCCTTTCCCACCGCTCGTGCCTGCCTGCCTGTCAACGGACGGCTGTGCCAGTGCAATTCTGGAAGGGGTTGATTGGTACATTGCACGGCCAACGGCCCACAAGGGGAACCAAGCGCAGGCGGCGTTCTTTGACCAGAAGTTCTACTCCACGTTTTTCCTCAGCCGCGATGAGCTCATCGGCGACTCCCAAGTGCCGCAACCGCAGCTCAGGAAGGCCAAGCCGCGCAGGCTCGATCATCAAGCCCGCCAAGGGGGAGGTCTGTGCCTCCTGCCACTGCGGCTGTTGCGATGGTGCGGCAGCTGCCCTCCAAAGCCGAGCCCAAGCCAAGGTCAGCGCCGCCTGTGCTGCAGCCTCATCTTGCAGAGGATTTAAGCGGGGCGGGAGACTGGTCGGGATGTACATGCGGACCGCGGCGTGGATGCGAGTGCAGTTCACTCTCTAGAGGAGCAAATTTCGTCGCTGAGAGCCAAGTTGAAAGCCGCAAAGGCAGAAGAGCAATTCGCTCCAGGTGCGGTGCCTATCCACCCTGCCAGATCACCTTCCTGTCTCGGTTGCTGCGATTCCATCTGCATCAACCCACAACCATGGGATCATCCAAGGTGGCACACTCAGAGCCTGTTCTGCCCCGCTCGAGCTCGTGACTCTACCGCAAGCCCATCTGCTGCTTGTGCATCTTTCATTCTTTCCCACCGTGTTTTCAGCTTGCAGACAATGAAATTCTGCAGTGCGAACCAGCTCTGTGGCCCTCGTTGCTATTGAAATGCGAAGGTGGCTGTGTAGGACATGGTCAATCGGCAGCAAGCGATTCTCGGACGAGAACAAGCAATCAGCGGCCTTGAAAGATGAGCGTTACAGGAGACACCTTCAAACTGCGCAGGTTCCGCGGTTCTCCATTGTCCTGTAAATGGCGTTTATAGGACAGCATCAACAACCTTTCACGCCCTCGATGATGAGGTGTGTGCCCTATGCCCATACATAGGGCATAGTGCATATGCCCTCGCCGTAGTCATCTCTTGTCCCCGGGTTCTGTGCAGCTCGATAGGACCATTTTGCATTTTATGACGATTTGACATGCCAGCCCGTCTCCTGTTGGGTGCCACCAAAGGCTATCCTCGCTGACGGCGAGGCACATTGCAGGTAGAAAGCGCGCGCATGGAGGCGCTTCTAAACGAGCAGCAGAAAGAGATTGAGCATCTGCGCCGCCTGCAAAGCAGTGCGATGCCAGATGCTCAAGCGGCTGTTGAAGCGCTCTCGAGCACGATCGTGCGACTCAGGAGGCTCGAAACGCGCGCGTTTTGCAGCTTTTACAAGCCGGAAGACCAAACATCATGCAGATGCAGACAGCAGAGGCACAGACGCGTGAACAGCTGGCTCATTTGACAGAGGAGTTGGAGCGCGCACGAAGTCAACGGGCTCGAGCTTCCACTGGTGTGGGCGTGGGATTCCGCGCCTTGCAAAGCAATGACAGTGTCTCAAATCTTCAGGTGTGACTCAAATACCATTCGACCCCGCTGTATAATGCGACACATGTGCACGAGAATCATACCACGTAACTCGCAGGTATTTTGTGGTAAGCTGCATCACGCCACCTGCACATCAAAAGACACGCGGATTAAGGGGGACAGTTGCTTCTCGACCGAGGGATCTTGCGGTGTGGGCTTGGTCCTCCGTCTTGTGATACATTCAAGGATGCTATCCATGGCTGTGGGAGTGCGTGTGGATGAGTGCATCAGAGTGCATTATTGCTATACTATTGGCTACCGTAGTCCAGGCAACAGTTGGTCAGTCAACGCTACGCAGTTGTGTGGCTACCTAAACATTATCAACGATTCCATCTCCTGTTCGGGAAAAGCAAAATTCAGATAGAGGTATTGTACCGTAAGGCTGGGCGATTCCACAATTCTTGTCTAGACTACGGTAGTTGCATGTGGGGAGCTCAAGACCTGCGCCTAGCACATGTTCATTCCCTGGGGGACCGGAACTTCACGGATAACACACTCTCCGGCTTGACATGCATGCGGAATACAGGCAGAGATTGCATCGCTGAAAGAAGAACTGCAAGGACAGAAGGGCTGCCGGCCGAGCAATGGAAGATGCTCAGGAAGAGATCAAAGGTGCTCAGATAGCGAACAAGCGACTCAAGGCGGAGGTGGAATCACTGCAAGAGGCACTGAGTTCCGCACAGTCAGACTGCCGCATGCTGCGCAAGCAGCTGGCGGATGCCAATGACAGCATCGCGGTGCGTTGCAGCTGCCCCCGTTTTGGCACGAATGGAAAAGGAATGAATGAAGGCGTGAGATGTGTGAGCCACCCCTCACACCGCAGTGGCCTCGCAAGTCCTTCTAGCGCACACCCATACGAAACATCCATGGCGGGAGATCGTTGCATCAGTGCAATCCGTGCAGATGTCTACTTGGACGTGCGGAGAGGGTTGGAGACAAGAATATGGAGGGTCGGTTCTGACAGAGCTCGTGCAGGGAGGTTAGTTGCAGGCCTTCCCTCGACGTCATCAATGCTGACGCATGCTGAATCATGTGCAGGCCACGGAAAAGAAGGTGGCAGCGGATGCAGAGGAGGCCGCACAGGACATGAAGCGCTTGAGGGCCGCCCGGCAGCAGGAAGTGTTGGCGCTTGAGGCTCAGGTTCAAGATCTTCTGCAGGCTCTGCACACCTCTCGAAATCAAACGATCCGGAGCCTATCTCCCGCTCTGCTGCCCCTGCCTGGTGCTACTGCCACGAACGACGCTTCTCTCGGACCACAAAACACGACGGCACTCCCAACAGGTACGCTTAACTGCTTCACCACAGCACAGACATGCAGAATGCAATGCAGATGTGCCAGAGGCAGACACTTGCCAATGATTGATAGGACACTAGCTTGAAGAATGCAGGAATAAAGCTTTCCACACCCCCCCTTGCTGTTTTTCAGCCCATGACCCCCTCGCTTCTAATGGATGCCTTTAAACAATGCTATGACAAGCATTTGTCCACTTTACAAGGAACTCGATGGTGTAAACTGGCAAAAGCGAGTCGTTTTCCCCGGGCATAGAGCCGTCGGGCGCCCAAGGGCAGGGGCCAATTGGCAAGGCGAGGTGCAGAAATTTTCAGCGGACATTTGCCACGACCTGAATATCTCTGACATCTTCAAGGCCCTAAAAAACAGCAGGTCGCTAGGCGTACCTCCTCCAGATCTCAAGGGGGAGTGCGTACGGTGAATATGCCAGTGCTGGGAGCAGAGGCGTTGCCTACTGATGAGGTTGATAGGCAACACCTCCTCGACAATATCTGGAGTTGGCACCTAATTCGGGGGAAAGCCAGATATGTTGCATCGCCGCACTCTGCAGTGCCATGGAAGTGGACGTGCATCGGTGAACAACCACGCAGTTTTGCACCATATCTGTCAAGTTTGCCCTCTGTTCGGGCTCGTACTATCATGAGCGCCAGGAGTGGTAAACTGTTTGCCCTACGAAGCCGACTTCAAAATCAAACTTACGAGTTTGTGGATCGCTTACAGTATCACTGCAACGACTGCGATGAGCATTTGGGGGATGCTCACACAGGCTGTGTTCACTGTACTGTGGATTGTCCCATCTTGTGGCCTAAAATAGACCAATTTCTTGAAACGGTTGGAGGTTTTGGGTTACAAGGCGGGAATTTGGCAACTAAATTGGAATCTCTGTTGGGGATTGATCTCCTGACAAAGATTCTGAGTGTGGGTTGCGACGATCCCAAAGGAATTGACGGGTCGTTCTTGGTCAGCTGTGGCTGATCTCCTTTCTTGCAGGGTACAAGACGAAGACGAAGAAGATATGTCAGGTCAGGTTATGGTAAGTCAGGCTGGTCCAGGTACGCTTGCCTCAGGTGGTGGTAATGATAACACGGATTCCCAAGTAGTTCTTGGAGTTGCCAATGTCCATGTGGATGCGGTAGTGTTGTAAAAAGATACATCATCATCATGACCTCATCTGCTATGATGATGATGTATCTGTTTACAACACTACCGCATCCACATGCTATCATCTAATCAATACCTTGGATCCTGCCCAGACCATAACAAAGGCTGTCATTTACCAGGAATACCCAAGTGCTTATGTTGTGTTTGCCCTCGCAGGCGACATGCGTGTGGACACCACGGCCCTCGAGGCACGTGTGAAGGCGCTGGAGTCAGCAAATAAGTCGCTGGAGACGGCGCTTTTGGAGGCGCACAAGAAGGCAGTCACCACCTCCTCAGCCACCAGGCGCGCACACGCAGAGTCAGCGGAGCTGCAGCAGGTGCGCAATGCGCTGGCGGAAAGAGACGCCGAGGTCGGCCGTATGACGTCGGAACTGCACCTGTGGAAATCGCAGCTGCTGCCCGCCTCCCAGGGAGCGCCTCCCTCTCAGGTGTGTGCTCTTTCTCTGTGGCATCTGGTCCTTGCCTTCAGCAGGGTGCATGCATTCAGTGTGCGTGGATCCATCGATCTAGCTGCCAGTCTTTCCTTCCAACTACATCCACCCACACTCAGCTTTGTTGGGCGTTCCTTTAGCGATTCGTGCCTCGGATTTGTACTTATGCTGTCGCTTCGCTGGAATGCATGCGTGCTCATCAGTCACCCGCTAACCAAAGCGGTACTATTCTGGGATCATTGAAGGGCGCAGAGGGCATCAAACAATACACCCATGCTATTTGTTTTGTCAAAGCGATGTATGCGCATCGACCTGTGGTAGCTTCACATGAGGTGATTGCGAGCGAGTTGCAGGGACGTAATGACGAGGCTGTGGACAGTTTGCGGCAGAGGCTTCAGGAACAAGAAGCAACCATCGCCAGCAGCCAGAGCAGGATAACTCGCCTCGAGTCGCTGCACAAGCTGGCACAGGACAGTGCGCTGCAGTGCGAGGCCGAACTGGCGGACACCCAGCACTCTCTTTCCAATGCGGACATGGACCTCCAGCGAGTCACCACAGAACTTCAGCAGAGCCAGTGAGCTCCTCTCAATTGGCTGCTCTCACTGCGCACGTGTGTTAATCGACGTCTGTCAGGTGAATCGAGCAGGACGCGCTCTCCAACCCTCATTTTGGAGAGCCTCTCCAAATCTACTGCCAGGTTGACTCGTTGCTCTGCCTTGTTTCGGCTCTTGCATCACTTTTGCGATACGGCTTATGAAGCCTGTTAGGCTGTTCAGCCAAGCTGATCATTGGAGCGATAGATCTCATGCAAAGTGTGCGCGGTTGCACACAGGAAACATAACAGGCAGTTTTATTCATTTCATTGAACCTCTCCTGATGGCTCCTCGTGAAGTGAAGCCGGCAGTTGTGGAGGTCATGTGAACGGCATCCTAATGAGGTCAAGTCACAGCATCGGCAGTCGCCATTTACACATCAAAATGATCTGAGGGACCAGGCAGTGCGGCTCATGTTGAAGCGAATACCCTGGTCCCTGCAAGCCATGATGTGCTGATGATGGCATACGCATACCCTCAGATGTTCGCTACCTAGTTCACAAGGCTGGGTTGGCTGCAGAGCGGTGTGTGCGTCGTTGAACGCGCGGATATCGGAGTTGGTCGGGGCGGAGCACGCGGCGCGCCTGGAAGCAGACGGACTGCGACACAAGCTGCAGCGGCAACGGGAGCTCCACAAGGAGGAGTTTGTGGCGTTTGAGCGCGTGCAGCAGCGCATGCAAGACACGCTACATGCCCTTCGTCCCCCCCAGGCGAGCGAGACACCGGGCAACTTAGCCGCTGCCCATCGGGATTCCGATGCTTCTGACTCTGTTCGCTCGCGACCTGACAAAGCAGGGACAAATGCAGCTCGCACTGATGTACCAATTGTCGCACGAGCTTACTCTGGGGGCGAATATGCCACTTGGGAACGTACGTTCTCGTTATCTCTGTCCTTCATGCATTTTGAGGTCGCATTCAGTGGCTTGTCATGCACATGTCCAGACGACGGAGGCACATCCATATTGTTGTCTGGTGTGATCGCCAACATGATCCATGCCTGAGGAAATTGTACAAATGAAAGATGAGGCAAAGACAGGCTTGACATGTATGGAGTAAGCCTGCTTAGATCCGAGTGAAAAGTTGCACATGATGCACAGTACACAAGTTGCGGCATGTGCGATGTGACGCCGAAAACATAGGAATGTGTGCAAGTGACATATGCCCTTGCCCATCGTCGGGCTTGCATCTCACGTCTCAGTGCCTGCCGAGTCTCAGTCCTGGAGTTGCAGACGAGCGGGAGGACTTGCTCAGCAAGCAGCGCATGCTGCGACGCGCTGTTGAGGACGCGGAGCTGGCGGTGTCGGTGATGCAGTCCAAGCTTGTGGAGAGCGAGCGGCTCTGCAGTGAGTCACAACAGAAAGCTCGAGCAGTCCAGCAAAGCGCTGACATCATGCGAGGTGACCTCGAGCAAGCGGTGCGTGAATGTATCTCGAGAAAGATCGTTGTGTGTCCACGTGTTCCCATTGACATAGTTGCCTCATGTCGGCAGCTATCAACGAACTTGCACTATGTGTGCTTAACGTCCCACCATCGATCAGGCTTGCATGCATTGATCAGCTATGTGAGAGTGCCTGACCAGCCGGGATTCGCAGTGGAGCCAAATAGGTGCTCCTGGCATGTGATGGTAATGGCAGCACTGATCCACCACTAACACTTCCAAGCTGAGGTCCATGTGGCAGCGATGTAAAACGGTGCATCATGAGCAGGTGAGAACTGCGACCGAGGAAGGCAGCATCCGGATTGCGACACTGGAAGAGACCGTCAAGAAGCTCAGCAACAGAGGGGAGCTGCACATGGAGGTGGCCCGCCTGTCGGGCGAGAACTCCAAGCTGCGCCGCTCCGAAGCACGCCTCAAATCCGATCATATCTTTGCCCAGGACCGCGTTCAGGCCCTCTTGAAGGCTCTGGAGGATGATCGTGCATGCTCGCTGCGGCAGCAGAGCGAGCGTGCTGAGCACGACGTGCATGACATCCGCCGAAGCCTTGCAGAAGCTTCTGGGGTGCGTCGTGACTCGCGTCATTTCATTACATGCGCTTTGAGGACAAGGCTTTCAGAAGCAGAAACCAAACCAACATCAATCAAGCCCAATCGTGCAATTCGAAGAATTTTTCGTTCAGATTTCGCATGTAATTCTTACCGAAGCACAGTAACTGAAAGCCCCTGTCAATGGGTTGGGCAATGAAGCCTCAACCTCTGAGAGAGGAGGTGCACACCACAGCAGTCGTATTCGTGCCGTGTTTAGAGGGTAAAAGTTCCGTATTGAATCAAGCCTTTATCCCTGATTAGTCATGCCCCATTGCTATCCGCTCGGTGGCAATGCGTTGTTGGTGACGTACCAATCCTAGGCAAAGACCAAGACAAGTCGTGCAGGGCAGAAGTCATGCTGAGGTTGGTGCATTCACATTCTTTGTGTGGTACCAGAATTGCTCTCATTGGTTCAGATAGCAGGGCGATTCATGACTTTCCTGCCGCCACGCAGGTGTCATCGACAGGCAATGCGATGAATGCACACTCCGTCGTGGCGCAAGCAGAAGCGTTTGAGCAAGAGAAGCAGCAGCACCAAAAGCTGCTGGCGCGCCTTGTGGAGCGCGCCGAAAAGGCTGAGGTGCAGTTGGGTCAGGTCACCAGCGACCTCGCAGCGTTGAAGCAGAAGCGAGCTCGCTCTGGCGATGCATTGTCCGCGGGTGCTGGCGCGATCGTCACCGCCTCCAGGGTGTGCTCTTTAACTGTTGTCCTGAATGCCTGCAGCATTGCTGTCAACGATGCACCATCGTCAGATGCACTGACTCCCAAGTGGTACAAGAAGTTGCCAATGTCTATGTGGATGCGGCAGTGCTATCATAAGAAACGTCATCATTACAACACTTAGATAAGAGCAACAACTACGGCTCAGGCCGAAAGCAATCACGTTTGAATCATATACAGCTCATCGAACGTCAGCGGTTGGGACAGGCAAGCTGGTCATAAATGCGCGGCCGCTCGCACAAGCCAAACCTTGAAGATGCCCATGCATCATTACATCACATAGATTATGGCAGAAAAAAAATCGTCAACAAAGCAACTCAGACAGCAAGATGCCGATGCATCATCACCGTTATCATCATCAGAACGAGCTCCCATGACTGATCCGAACCATGATACCAAGGCACTCTGAGTGCGACAGGCGCCCTTCAGATCGATCTTGTTTGCACATCGCCGAGTACCAGACACCATGCATTGCCCTTTCTGGCCGTCTCACGGTATGGTCTCATCCGATGACAGGTGGCTGCATGCTGAGTGGTGTGCATGTGTAGGCACTGGAAGTGAAGGCGAGCGACATGGAACGAGACCACCTCGTGAAAGATGCGCACATCAAGACGCTGCAGGAGGCGCTGCAGATTCGTGAGACCGAGCTGTCCCGGCTGCAGGTGCAGCTGGCGGAGAGCGCGCGAGAGGTGTCGGCAGCGCACGGCCGCGTTGCATCCGCTGAGCGCCGTGCACACGACGCGCTTGAGTTGGTGTCCCGCCGCTCAGTTGAAGGCAAAGCGAAGGCCAGCCGTGAACTCGCCGCCGTCACTCGAGCCTCCTCACTTGCCCAGGCAGACACCCGGGTGTGTCTCTCGAGGCACCAACCATGCTGCGGACCCATTCGAGTCCATGCCAGCGTTATGCCTGAGCTGTACAAGTTGCACTTTAGTTTACGCATTCGGCTTGCAACGCGGGAGGACTTTACACTCGTGGTCGCTTGACGTTTCCTCCCACCCAACCCAATTGTTGACGATGTGAAAGTTCCTGATTGTACGGTCTGTTCTCATTGAGCTGTATATCATAGCGGCGCGGTGAATAGGTTGATGCTAACAATTTTCAAGCGCGCAGGCTGCTCAGCAAGCGAAGCAGGATGCGGAAGGCAAGATGCAGCGGGCTGAGGTGGAGATTGCACGGCTCAAAGCCGAGGCAGAGCAGCATGCACTCGCACTGAAGCGCGCACAAAGCGACGCCTCCAAAGGCCTCGCGCACGCGCACGAAGCAGCAGCCGCAGCCGAGCGCGACGTCCAACGTCTCCAGGGCGACGTGGACCAACGCAAGATGCAGGTCGCGGTGCTGATGGAGACGATTGAAACTCTGCAAGCAGGCGCGGTGAGCGACAAAGAGCAACGCATCGTCGCGCTGACCGCGCAGCTGATGACGGGCCGCACGCAGGAGGGCATGCTGGAGCGCCGCGTGGCAGCGCTCCGCACGAGCAACGACCAGCTCACAAAAGCAGCTGCCGAGGCGAGGGAAGCTGTAGAGGCCGCGGCGCGGGGGGGGGCTGAGTCGGCGGCCGAGGCCGCTGCCGCGCGCAGCCAAGCGGCAATGATGACGCGCGAGATCGCCGCGCTCAAGGACGAGCTGCGACACCAGGAGGCTGAGGGCCTTCGGCTGCTACAGCAGCTGGATGTTGCTGGCGCGCGGCAGGTTGATGCTGAGAGTGAGGTTTCTGGACTGCAAGAAGCCCTCGAGCGCGCCCGCACGCGCCACTTTGAGCAGTTGAACAAGGAGCGTGCTGCAACCAGCTCCGCTGCGCGTGACTCCCAAAACCAGGCGCTTTCGCGCGCGATCAACCACGCTCAGACGGGCCTTGATGCACCCGAGCCAGCTTACCTCTCCCGCATCCGCACGCGCATGGCACAAATGCTGGAGGTCCAGGGTTCCTCACAGGCAAGTGAGCAAAACGGTATGCCAGTTCCATGTCTGGTGCTCTGTTCGTTGAATGATCTAGCCAGTGCGGCTGACTTTGTCTTGCCCCTCCCGTCTGGATCGTGCCGAAGCTTGGCGAGGCCGTTATGCGCGAAGGGACGCACCGTTATGACTGCATTTGGGCACGTTGAAACGACATGGGCACGATTCTTTGATAGGCATGAGGCTGTTTAGATTGACTTTCAGGAATCTGGACTCACGACGGCAACATTTGCTATGACTCCATTGGGGTCAAGTCCTGTATTGTGAGTGCATTCACAAGCCAGTAACCTCTTGGTCCGCAACGTTGCAGGAGAGCGGTCCACGCCGCTCGAAGCATGGCGTCTCGATATCGTCAGGCAGATGCAAGAGATGGTCCTGGAAGCCGAGAAGGAGCGGTCAAGGGCAGTGGTGGACGCGCGCGTGGCGCAAGACGACATCGCCGCGATGGCTGCGCGACTCCGCTCGGTGGAAGGCTCTGCGGAAGCTGCCCATGAGCGCTGGGAAGCTGCGGAGGCCGAGCTCATCGTTCTGCGTGTGTCATCGGCTCAGCTCCGGGAACAGCGCATTGCGCACTTTGCTGAGCGCTTCGCTTTGCAGGACCGACGAATCTCCGCGCTGACCGACCAGCTCACGCGCACGGCATGCCAAGTGCGTCCCACAGAATCACATGGTCGTTCTCCCTTCTGCGATCTCCGATGCCCCCACAACTTTCCACGTATCAGGGTTTTCTGTCATAGCTTTTAGTGGCCTTTGTTTCTTGATGAAAAACGGCCTGGTTGCCCGAGCGCTATCATCATGTCATCATGCAAATGATGCTCCATGTCGCTGCCGGATTTCGGCATTTGAGGAGAATTACAGTGATCCTTCTGAGACGGGAGCAGAAAGGCATGCTGTACAGGCAGCTGAGCTGCTCATGCAACGCAACAGACCACCATGTCGTGGGCGGATGAACGCAGGGTTTGCACTGCATTCCAATTCGTGA
Source organism: Nuphar pumila (assembly GCF_984573655.1). NCBI lineage: Eukaryota > Viridiplantae > Streptophyta > Magnoliopsida > Nymphaeales > Nymphaeaceae > Nuphar > Nuphar pumila. Next base: position 31,704 of record NW_028323231.1, on the reverse strand, counting down.
TACCTGGTGGTACATCATCTGCCGTTTGTCGTCAATGTGGCAATGGCAGGCATGATCGACAAGAGAACCTGCCCTCAAGAGCGACCCATTGGACTCGGTCGGAGCGTTCAAATGAAAGATCTGCTGCCGCACAGGTGGTGGAACTGAATCTGGCGCTGCGGTCCATGACACAGGCTTCCGAAAGCGTGCAGGCGCGCCTGCACACGCTGTCGACGTCGCTAACGCGCTGTGAGGCTGAGAAAGCCGCACTTGAGGCACGTGTGGATGGCTTGCAGCTCGAGCTCACCGGTAGCCCGCAAAACGGTTGGACCGATCGCATCGCCGCAGTCCAGTCTCGGGATGCTGCCATCAAGGACTATTTCCAGACAGCTGTTGCACCGCTCCTCCAACGCAGGTAGCTCCCGCCAACCCAGGCAACTGTGCTTCAGAGGCCATTGCATTTACACTCCTCACATGCATGGCTGGCGCCTTGCCTTGAGCCACCTGGGCCTGCCATCTGCGGCTACTAGTTACTTGTAGTACGTCGTAGATGCTGGTCTCAATGCCTGGCAGCAAACGGATCCTTGCATGCGTTGCGTGCGGCAAGCAGTATGCAGTAACAGAGCGCTGGACAGTGACTGAACCATTTATGTGCAGTGCTGACTCTGAACACGTGATGACCCTCACCCGAGAAGTCTGCGCACTGAAGCTCGTGGAGTCACAGCTGCTGGCGTCGATGGCCGCTGCAAATGCCAACAGCGACGCGAGCGAAGCAAAGGCGCAGCAGCTCGCGGCCGCGCTGGCTGAAAGCGAGCAGCACTTGGCTGCGTTTCAGCAGGACCCTGCAGCTTCGGCTTGGCATCGCTCCATGGAGGAGCGCTGCACTGCTGCAGAGCTCAATGCCGCGCTTGCTGCCAAGTCCCATGAGATGTACCTTCTGCAGGACCAGGCGTTGCAAGTACGATGCAATTGCTGCATTCATATGCATGATTCAGCAGTTCGCGACTTTCTTGTGCTCTTGTTGGGTGATCGATTGGGCGGCAAGTTTCTTGTTGTCGGTGCTTCACAACACAGCGGTATTTTTTTGACCCGTGGACAGAAAGCCTTACCTGCAAGTATCCAAGAACGACTTGTTTGAGGCAACTAAACGAGAAACTCAGGCCTTCTGAGTCTCAATTTTGCGCCATACAATGATGGCCCGGTATGGAGCGGAGCGGGAAGCAGAACGGGTGTGGATGCTTGCCTGTTATGAAGTGCCACAGCCATAAGACCTCGGGTCATGCGCCTGGCTGTGATACATGACGACAATGTGAATGCAGCAGTGCTGTAAAGTGATACATCATCAATAAGACGTTCTGACCACGTGCTCTGCTGCAGGCAAAGCAACAGGCGGAGTTGAAAGCAACCCTGGTCATGCAGCTCAACGCGGAGAAGTCCATGCTGGAGGACAAGCTGGGGCGCGCCAAAGACGACTGCGCCGTGCAGCTGAACACGCTTCGGGAGAACATGAGCACCGACGCAACACGGCAACGAGAGGTGCTCGTGGCGGAGATTGCGACTGCAAACGCTCGCGCCATCGAACTCAACAGTCGCCTCACCGAGGAGGTGTGCCTTCCCAAGCCGCCGATTGTCTCGCTGCAATTACCACACGTCCTTCACAAGGGCATTTCCCTCAATGCCCACTTACAGCACCAGCTCTGTCAGATCGGACGAGGGTGAGCAGAGACCTCGTCACCCAACCGCCATCTTCGCATGCCGTGCTTCTATCGAAATGCATACCCGCTGACCATGCGTCCACAGCAGGAACGCCATTCCGTGACGCATCCCTTGCCCAGAGAGTTATCACGATAGCTTATCGCTGCACCGAGACATCACAGACACACACGACTGGCCATCGGGCATTTGTCCCACAGCCTGGTTATTCCCAGGCTGTGGGACTATGAAAATTAATATGAACATTGAGCAGCAGTTTGACACGGTTTCATCTGCAGGCTGCGCAGTGGCGTCAGAAGCTGGAGGAAGCAAAGCAGGAGGGCGTGCTGGCGCTGCAAGACGCGGCGACAAAGACTGAAGCAAACAGCGTCCACGTTTCCGAGCTGGAGGAAGTGCAGGTGGCATTGGCGCTGGCCGAGCAGCAGCTTGAGCGGCAGCTGCAAGAGAACGAGGGCATCAGCGCCCAAGCCGAGGTACTCAGCGAAGAGCTCTCTCGCTGCGAGGCGCAGCTTGCAACACTTAAGGATGTCAAGGCCACAAGCGAAGGGGCCATTGCCGGGCTCGAGTCTATGCTGGTCAAGATCGAAAAGCAGGCACGCCAATAGCTCAGCCTCTACAGACATCCATGAAAGGGAATCATTGATTTATACAAGATCGTTGCTCTTGTGCTTTCTCCAACTCACTGCTAGCTGGTTGTGCACAAACATCCTGCTGTCAAAAGCCAACAGAATTTTATCTTCAATGCAGCATTGCCTGGGGCGCTTCTGTGACCGTCTTGTTGGCTCATCCCACGTGTCAGTAACGCCGGTTCCAGTGCTGATCGTAAATCTGGTTTGAAACAGTCTCTGCTCTATTCTGTTAAGCTGACACTCCAGACATCAGGACCTAACTTCCACACCACTTTCCATAGAGAACACCATGTGATGGGAATGGGACGATGCAACCTCTTACCTGTGAAAAAGAGCTTGACGATCATGCCCGACCTGCAACCTTGACCATGCTGATTTGCATGTAGGTTGCTGACAAGGCAAACGCACTCCGCTTGCCTACTGGGTCAAATCGAGCAGGGCCGTATGGTAGGAAAGCGTCGTCGTCGAGTGCGCCGTCCGATGACATCCAGCTAGCTGCGCTTTCCCGACAACTGGTGAACGCCAAGCTTGCGGAAGCTGACGCTCAGCGCCGGCTGCGTGTCTCTGCAAGAAACGAGCTAGAATTGCGTCAGCGCGTGCACGCCAGAGATGAACGCATCCAGCAGCTCAAAGACATGGTCACTGCGCTCCGGTAAGCTTTGCTTTGCCACCCGCTGTTGGCTTTGTTGAGCCCACGGCAATGCCAGTTGCTTGGTTTGTCCAGACTCCTGCTCCACAAGGGACAGATCCTTACAAATGATGATGATGTATCTTTCTTCCTGCCGTTATCTATATGATACGAGGATGATGGATCTTTGTACAGCACTACCGCATCCACATGGGCATCCTCATTGGCAACTCCAAGACTACTACTTGGGAGTCAGTGCTACCATTACCATCACCTGGTGCAAGCGTACCTGGACCAACCTGACTTACTATACAAATATCCCGACAAACAAAGTGATTGCAGTCCTGAAGATTGCGGACCCCATGCCTGGACAGTGTCCTTCTGAGTGCAGTAGTGTCGTGATAGGTCGTCAACGGTTCCATGAATAGATCACTGGGTAGGCCTCAACTCGAACAAGAATACAAGCAGCACAGCAGCGCGGAAACGGGGATTTATGCCAGTCACTGACGTCCCAACATGTTGAGTTGCATTCACGTATGCAAGATCCTGGCGGATGCTATCGAATCGGTATGCAGGACGGAACACAGCACTCTGCGCAAGCAGTACATGCAGCAGAGGAGTGCGGGCAGGGGATCTACTAGCAGCGCCCAAAGCCCTGTGCATCGACGCGCGACTGGCGCTCTCGCTCGGCAGGCCAGCACACGCTCCAACGTGTCATTCCGGTCGTTCAACCCATCCGCCAGTGCTCCAATGCCCAGCGGGTTCGAGTTTGAAGACATAGACGAAACCCCCCATGTACGATTTGTTACACTCGACCGCACCCTTCCCAGTACACCAGTGCATGCCAACCGCAGTCAAGGAAAGAATGATTCGCATATGGTGCCATGGGTTTGAGCAGCAAACTCGACCGTCGTGTTGGATTGTGTGCAATGGGACTATTTGACAGCCGTGATGATGATGCATTGTTTTACGAACGCGTCCACATGGCCAGTGGCAACGTCAAGTACTGCTTGGGTAATCAATCTCATCAACTCACCTGCCTGGAGCACTGCCATTTCCATCAAAAAGGCAAGTGTAAGATGCTATTATATGCTGCACCACGCTGCGCGTCAAAGCTGACTCTCAAGGCACTCGTGCACGCAGGCGTCGCAGAAGCACGGGCAGCCACATGATGCGTTGCATGCCATTCTCACGTCAGTCTCTCGCCACGTGGATGGCCGCCACAGCCTCGACCCCACCGCCGACCCCATTCTGGATGGTGAGGGGCCGCGAGGGGAGAACGCTCATGTGGCGGAGGCTGCAAACTTGAGAGTGGAGCTTGCGAAGAAAGACGCAGAAGTCGAATACCTGCAGAGCGCGCTCGCAGAGGCTGTCGCTGCATCGCAGCATAGCGTCAGCTTCCCCGACCTCATGGAAAGCGCTGAGGACGCTCAAAATGAGTCCCGCCTCGTCCAACAGGAACTCGCGCACCTGCGCGGCCACACATCCAGGTAACGAGCAAAGGAATAAACATTCTAGCAGTTAACAATTGCACTGGCAAACATACGGCGCAATCTCGGTCCTCAGGCACCTCTCCTTGCATGGAGTTCTACCGGGCAGGATGCATGCGGTAAGCTAGGTTGAATGCATGTACTTCACAACTAGCCCAATCTCGCCGCTTGCGCGGCAGAAGCGACAATTAAGAGTAGTACATAGTCTGTCTGAGGGGTCTCATCCCATCCGGACAAACAATATGGTTGCATGCCCTCGATACAAGACCGGCAGAGCCTTGGCAGGGCAAGCTATAGCACTGCTGAGCGACCGCTTGCACGCCATGTTCATAGGTCAGTGTGCAGGAAGGAGTGGATCGATGTGCAGGTGTGTTGGGACGTTGAAGATGGCCATTCTGCAGTTCAAGCGTGGCCTCGCGCGCGACCATGCCGAGGACCTTTCGCCTGACCTGTCACAGCACGACTGGGACGAGGATGGGGTCGTGCTGGTGGCGCTCGCCGAGCAGGTGCTGACTCAGGCACAGGAGCGTGAGCAGTACCTTTGGAAGCTGCAGATTCAGATCCGAGACCTGCAGAGCAGCCTGCAAGCACACGAAGCTAAAGGGCACGAGAGCAAGGCACTCGCGCTGCAGGTCTCGCAGCGTGTCGTCATCTCGGACCTGACTTCAAAGAACGCTAGCTTGCTCAAGACGGTCAACTCCTTGCAGCAGGAGAACGCTCGTCTCGGGGCACGCCTGCGCGTCCTTCTCTCATCCATCGCAGCTGATGACCCTGCCGAACCGGAACCCCCTAGGCCCGCTTCCAAATTGCCGAGTGCTCGTGGGCTTTCTTTCCAGCTCTCGAGGGCTCGCTCCACCCCTGCCCTCCCTCGAGCTGTGCGTTCCACCGGAAGCTGTCAATTTCTGCGCAAGATGGCTGTCAGCTCCCTCGCTCAATGCCTTCAGTCGTTTGTCCAGTAGTCTGGACTCGTTCTTTGCTGCATTGACCGTGTGTCAATGCAAGATGAAACTCCGTGCTGCTCCTAAGGTTGAGCCTAAACATCATTGTATCATGAGAACGTGTGTAACGCGATGTGCATTGCTTTTGATTGCATTTCAGACATGTTGACTGGGCGAAGATGTTATCAGAGGAGTGGTTTGATTGTTACATTTGTGTACAGCGGCCTCCCAAGGCAGAGGCATCGAGAGAAAGACCGTCACCCAGCCCAACCCGCGTGACGGCCGCCAGCGGACGCGCCAGCGTTCCCACCCGCCATGCGACTGGGCTTGCAACCCTGCTGCAGCAGCATGTTGCAATGCTGCTGGACCACCAGCGAGGATTTGCAGCCACGCTCTCTACAGAGCTGGATGGGGCTGACACCACCTCTGCTGGGGTATCTGGGACCAGCCCCAATGTCGAGCACGCTATTTCAGCACAAGGTCTGTAAACTCTTATGCAGTCACCTTCAAATTTCCTCATATCTCAAAATTGATGCCCTGTGATGTAGTACAGTAATACTGCCAGTCAGAACCCGTCGACATCTTGCTTGGAAGTCATGTCGACACCAACTTGTCTCTGGTGTCAGGCAATAAATGCTTGCTTTGGTGCATGCTGGGTTGCAACTTGGACGACGCGTACCAGGATGCAAAGGAATGTGCAATCAGCAATCCACGTAAACGGCCTCACAGCCTTGCCCCTTTTTGAACGGAACTGGCGGTCGAGCTAATCAGATGTGAAGCCGGCGACGGTCAAGAGTTCCCAGCCCAATATCAGAACTACTTTCGCTGCATAAGCGGGAAAACAGTGGAGCACGGCGGGGCATCGAAAGAACGCGTCTTTTCGTGAACACGTGTGATACCAGGGTCAGCGGCAGATGTTGAGGCAGGTGGCATCAAGCTCAAGTAGCTGACATCGAAGAAGCATCTGTTGCTGGATACCCCCAAGCTTGTGTGACATGCGCTGACGATTGCAGGCGTCAAGTCGATGCTGCACCTCACGCAGGCGTCCGCCGCGGAGCTCAACGCGTTGGATGCAACGCTGGAGGTCCTCATCAACGACTTGGAGGAGGAAGACGCGCGTGCGGAAGCCGCAGCCATCGACCTCCTGGCGCCGGATGCGCCGGACGAGAACGCCCCTGTGCCGTCACGCAGCCGCCCGCTTGCTGAGGCTCAGAACCGCCCTTCATCCGCTCTGCAAGCTCTGCCGAATGGGCACTCGTCGCCCCCCCCTCGGGGCGAGTCACCTGCTGATGCTCAGGTGAGGCCTGCATGGAGTTGTCCTGCAGCAACCGGGGAGCGTATCTAGTGATCCTCTCAAATGAGTGTTTCTGAATGCGTGTCTGACTAGGATGCCCATGCTTCTCATGTATTTTGTTGCTTTGTTGCTAGCGTCAATCGCTTCTTTGGCAATGTCAAGTGCCAGTTGTCCCAGCATGGTGCTGCGTTTCAGGTAACCGACCTGATGAAGTAAACTTCAGATAACACACTCCAAAGACAGCACATTGACACGGACCATCCACTGAAAAGCGGTGGAAAGCAAGCGGTGGCATGCAACAAGGCGTGACCTGGATGCTTTCGTGCGTCAGGAGGTAAGGCGCATCTTGATTCGATTGTGGTGCGATTGCAGGCAAGGGCTGCGGCTGTAGCACAAGCAGAGGCACTTGCGACCAAGCTACAAGGGGACCTCGACAAAAGCACCGGAAAGATCCGTGTGCTGGAGCGCGAGTGCCGCAAGCATCAGGAAACGCTCAAGGCCAACGCTCTTGAGATGGAGGCCCTCAAAAAGGACCTCGATGAGCATGCGAGTAACGCCCTCAAGTGGAAAAAGCGCAACAGGTGCGTCGCCAATGACAGATAGCTCTACTGCTTGTTTGCACACACTACTTGGGGATGCCCTGTTGGTGCCCTCTCTGATGATGACAAGGTATCTTTTGGTAGCCGTACCGCAGCCACATGCAAACTGGCAATTTCAAGCACCACTTGGGATTCCGTACTACCAGTATCATCCCCCGAGGAGAGCGTCGCTGATGCACGCAGAGAATCCTGATATACGGCCCATGTACAAGCACCGTTGAGAGTGTTTACCGGAATGTGCATTGCTTGAGTTGTTTGACGACGTGCATTCCATCCGCAACACCAACCTGTTTGGCAAAACCATCCAAAGCGTAAGTTAGCGTCCACGTGGATGGGGCGCAAGGGTGAGAGTCTTGCAGCTGGCCAACAGCATTTCGTTTGCAGTGAGCTGAGATCGGAGGTTCAGAAGATCACATCCATGGCCTCTCAAACTGAAGCGCAGCTACATGGGCGGGTGGCTGAGGTGCGTTTGCATCCACGCCTGGCTTGCATCAGCTGTGATTTCTGGGTGACTTGACTGGCCGATGTACACATGGGTGTCGTAAACCATGTACTGTACCCTCGCCATTTTGATTTGGCAATTCAATTCCGCCACTGCAAGGGAGAAGCCGAGCACGAGAGCATGAGAGAGAAGCCGAGTCGTAATGAAGACAATTGTTCCTAAGCAGCGTGCTGCATGTATGCGACATAGAATACACCTTATCAATGCGCCAGTTTGCAAGGGTTCCGCTTTCTAGTGGGGGTACAATTTTGATTGACAATTTAAAGGAGGTTGATGGATTGGGACATGTGCAGCAAACCGCGGCTGCAGCGCGAGCTCAGAGCATTCATGCGGTGGAGCTACAGCGGTTGCAAGCGACTGTTGCTGGCCTGGAAGCGGCAAACAGCGCTCTTGAGAACGCGAACAAAAGCACAGGGGAGAGCTCTCTCGCCCTGGGCGCTCGTGCGGCAAAAGCAGAGGCACAGATCTCCGTGCTGACTCAGCAGCTGGTCGAGTGCCAAGAGCGCGAGGAAGCACAGAGGGAGATCATGCAAGGGGGAGATCGCACAACTGAAGGATGTTGTGCAACAGGCATGCCTCATTGCCTTTCGCTGCAGCTTGCGTGCCCATTGCGACAGGCGCAATTTGCATTTGTTGTTGCTGACCGTTGCAACGCGGACAGGGAAGCAAGCATGTTGTTCACTTGACATTTCCAAGTAGCATGTAGAGTTGTCGTTGTCCAATTGCGTTGTGAAAATGTACGTCAGTTCTCTTGCTACCCAACAAACCGTGCTCGGCAAGCGAACACCGACCGGTATGCACATGCACGTAAACTTTGCTTCAATGGCTTTAAATGGTTGCTTGTTTGCATATTCACTGCTCACCTGCAGCAATGTGTGGTCCGAACAGAAGTCAAGAGATGCATGAGAGGCAGGAGCTGGATGTAGGAGAAGTTAGAGCGGGCGCGCATCGTGGAGTCCCTGCGCAGCACGATACAAGGTGTGAGGGCCGCCGGTGACGAGGAAAGCAGACTTCAAGAGGAGCTGCAGTACGTCAGCAACGCGCTGCTAGATGCCACCACTAAGGCGGAGGCTGCTGAGTCTCGAGCTGCTGCCGCCACCGCTGACGTCGCAAAACACACACCTGCGCCTCAAGCAGACGGAGGCTGAGCTTGCCAATGTCGTCGCTGCCGCGCGGCTGCTGCTGACAACTCGACGGCCCTGCAGCTGGTCCAGGTGTGAAGGAGACTCGCATTGTGCTGCAGATGCACCGGGTTCATGGACCGGTTCATGAGTATGCCGATGCAAGCAGGCAATGGCTCTTCTGCTTTGTAGTTGAAGAAAGCATACAGAACTACTCCTGTTTCGTGTTGGTCGCCATTTGGCGCTTGGGCTTGTGATTGTTAGTAGCATGTAGTGTTGTTAAATGATACAGCATCATCTTCATCATGTTGCCGACGTCCCATGTGGATGCGGCTATGTTGTACAAAGATAAGCACGATGCCGTGCATGAATTGATTGGAGAGACTAGCTCCACTGCAGCCAAGTATTGTGTGGCGACACTCTTCCAACGGCATCGTAGTGGCAAGGGTTGTGCTTCACCCATGTCAGTGTTACTTATGACATATGTGATTGATTTTCAGGTTCAACGTCAGGGCAGGGAGTTGGAGACCCACTTGGCTGAGTCAGAAGCCAAGCTGGCAGCCCTCGAGCGACATTTCCAGCGCAAGTTGAGCGATATGGCACAAGCCATCACGTCTGCGACCCACCATTTGGGCGTCCCATCCTCGTTCTTGGAAGAAATGGCTGCCCTGGAAAGCCGGTCGGAGGTGCGTTCATGGGTGCACCACTTGATGAATGTCAAGGTAACAAAGTCCACCAGACATGTGAGCGGGCCCTTTGGACAATTTAAACGCTCAAACAATCGGACATTGAGACGATGCAAGTCAAGTTGGCATGAGATGAATGGCAAACACAAGCGTGATTCAGCCATGCTCACGCCCTTGTCACAGCTCACAGGAGCACACTTACCATGGACGGACGAGTCAACATCGGTGGCGAGGTGGGTTCTGGTTGCTGCAGGCTCTAGAAACGCAGATTGAGGGAATTCAACGGGAGCAGAGGCATGCGCAGCCAACGAGCAGCGCATGAGGCAGGACGATGTAGAGGGCACCGTCCAACAGTTGAGCCGCTTGCAGGCAGAGCTAGCTGAGCTGCGACTGGCTGCAGGTTAGTACCTTGAACTTGCGTCATAGCACGCACCGCCTGGGGTCAATTCTGGTGCTCAAGCTTGTGAGCTGGTTTGACAAATTTTCCAGATCTTGACACAAATGCCTGGCCACATTAGCTTGGCTGTCTCCTCATGCGATGCTGCCAATCTCATGCAAACTTCCGTTGGGGTTGCACCTTGCCGTGATGTGGGGTTTGTCATCATGAAAGTGTCACAGAGTTTGATGAGCCTTTGATTTGCTTTCTCGAATGTCTCTTTTTTGTTTCCCTTTAGCAACTTGTCTAACAGCTCCTGGCATGCGCACGAGCCATCTTTGCCATGTTCTCCAGAAATCACGTATTCATGCAGCAATCTCAGCAGAGGACTATTGCGGCTGCACATGTCAGAAACAAACTATAGCAATGCTGTGCAGACAACGAGCAGCGGCAACTGGCATCAGCAGTCGCCGTGGCGCAGCGGGCTTCGGAGTTTGCGGAAGCAAGAGCCGACGACCTGCAATCGCAGCTGAAGGCAATGCACACGAGGATGGCCGAGCTGCAGGACTTTGCGGCAAAAGAGAGGCGCAGCCTCTCGGACCGCCACGCAGAGCAGGTGCAGGAGCTGCAGGCCGCCCACCAAGTCGCTCGCGAGAACCTCCAGCAGTCGCGTGACGCTGTGCAGGCCCAGCTTGCCGACGCTCTCGCTGACGCTGGCCAGCTCCAAGCCAGGTGTGTCTCCTTACCCAAATGACCTGCCAGTTGGTACAGTCGTACCTGGAGAGGCGATTGTTCCGACCGTCATATTTCCCAAACACTGCGGACTCCACTTCTTCTCTTCCCTGGCCATGGTGTCTCATCCTCTGGGCTGCTTATTGTAATTTCATTTACATTTAATTTTTTTTTTCCGCCACCTGCTGGACTCGTTTGCAGACAGAGTTTCTCCGGGACGAAGTTAACATGAGGACTTGGTAGAGTTGCCAGGATGTGTAGCCCGGGCACAGTGCGTTTGAGTCCATCTGCTCCAGACAGCATCATCAATGACGCCAGTGCGGTGCAGGGTACGAAATGCAGAGGCAGTGGCCGAGGAAGCGCACAACGCAGTGCTCGAAGCCCAGCGCAACAAGCAAGCGGCAACGGAGAGCGCGCAACGAGCGGCTCAGGAGGCAGTGCAAGCAGCACGTGCGCAGCTGGAGGAGCTTCACGCCGAGTTTGAGGAGTACCAGCAAGCTAAAGCGTACGAGATCGCGGCGCTTGAGGGCCGGATACGCGAGCTCATCGTGGCCGGCAATGCCTCATCCTCCGCTCGCGGCGACGACAAGGCAGGGCCTAGCAACGAGTCTAAGCGACGGCTGGTGAAGAGAAAGGCTGCTCCCAGGGCCGCTGGGCGTTTGGATACGAAGGTGGCCATTGTGCCCAAGTCCAGCAAGGAGAAGGAATGTGACCGAGCTGCCGATGCGCCCAAGCTCGTCGTTTCATCGCCTGTCTACATGCCCAGCTCTCTGAGAGCTGCAATGGAGGGCGAGCATGTGAGGGTGAGTACCTCATCGCTCCATGCTGGAGTTGTACCATATCATGTACACTGTAAGTGATGAGATGGCAGGTTGACAGTCACCTTGTCAACCATGCAGATATGTCACTCTGCGACCCGGTCACTGCGACCGACTGCGTGAATTGAGTAGCCAAGCAGAGGGTCCACCTGCTCCATCCTGTACTGTTGCGATCTCGACTTGTCTGTGTCACTTGCCAGCTTGGGCATGCTCGCCGAAGCCTGCGCGCATCTGAATCAGACTGGTAAAAGCGATCTCACATTTCCCGCAGGATGACTGATTATGCATGTCCGTAGTGCATTATCTACGGTCTTCATAACCTTGCGATCAGTATGACACATATCCTGTATGATGTGGTGTTTTCTTTCGAGCTGACGGCGTGTGTTGTTGCAGGCAGCACCCGCACCGCTAGGTACAGCCGCACATGACCACATCTCAGCAGCGATCGCAAGCGAAGCAGTGCTGGCAGCACAGCGCGACACCGAGTTTGAGCGCCTCGCTCGGCAGAGGGTGCAGGCCGAGCTGGCTGCAGCGAACGATTCGCTCAAGCAGCTTCGAAGTAAGCTCAAGTCGACTCAGGAGGCCCTACTGGAGGCCCAGCACGCGTCTTCCACTGCTTCGGTGGCTGCCAAGCAGCGCGAGACAGCCCTTGAGGCCGCTGCGGCGCTCCGTACAGAGTTGGCGGAGCTTCAGGAACAGCTGCGCACTGCGCGCGCTGAGAACTCACGGCGCCTTGTGCAGCTCAAGGCTCTGCAGGTGTGCGCTCATCCACCACGGTTGCCTCTGGATGGTCCTCTTTGATGCCACAGCCGTCCCCCATGGCCAGCTTCCCACATAATCCCATCCGTAATTTGTTGTTCCTATGCTTCACCATGATTCTCAGGTAGTTCTCGGAGTTGCCAATGTCCATGTGGGTGCGGCAGTGTTGTTACAAGATACATCATCATGCTCGTATTTCAGACAATGTGGCATCAACAGATGAATTGAGTCTTTGTGCGGTGCTCCGCTTTGCTGGATGCTCTCCACAATGGCCTCTCCTCAATGTGCAACCCTTGAGGGTTCAGCAATGAGGCTATGAATCATGACATGTAACCCATGTGTCCAAATCAAGCTCGCGCTTACGATTCAAGCATGACAAGCATTTGAAGCCACAATGGCACCGGAGTGCACACCGAGTTTGAAAGACCCTAGCGTATTGTTTGCTCGATATCAAGCCAACAGCAAGGCATGCAGGAGAAGGTTGAGGTGGACGAGCCGAAAGCAGAGGAATCGTTGCGGTTGGAGGTCGCTGCGCATGCAGAAACACGCGACAAGCTGGCCAGCATGCGAGCGACTGTGGACCGCAAAAACGCGCTTGTGGCTGAGCTGCGGCGCAAGCTGGAAGATACGGGGCAGTCGTCGCAGACGCTGGCTGATGCGCACAGCGCCCTTGGTGCCACTGAGAAGCAGCTCAAAGAGCTTCAATCTGCCCTCTCGCGCAAAGAAGCCATGTTCCGAGAGGTGCTCATCAACTGTTATTGATAATTGATCATCAATTATTACTTCAACTGCAGGGCTGCAGTCATACTTAGTTTTTCAATTGAGGGAATTGATAAATTCTTGCATGTTCGTACAAGTGCGGACTGTATCTTCGCCTTGTTGCCTCTTGACTCTATGCTCATACAGCCCAACTCTGAGGGCGCCTGCAACAAGCATGCTGTGAGAACGTGCTTGATGACCGCATTAGTGGCATTTTCCTGCTCTTTATTGATCATTTCTCAATCATGGGTGAAATCCTCCGGTGGACACTGACCATCTGAACGTTTCACAAAGCTTTGGAGCGAAATTTGGCAAGTCGTGCACTCCACGCGAACCAGCCCGATCCAACATGCTGTGCTGCAGGTGCGCACAAACATGGAACGAACAACGGCCGCGGCTGTGGAGACGGCGCTCATCCAGGCGCGCCAAAGTAACGAAGCTGCCCTCAAGCGCTTGCGCTCGGACCTGCAGCGTAAAGATGCACTGCTGACAGCGTACAAGGGAGAGCTGCAGCAAGAGAAGCAGGCTCTGGCAGACGCGAGCAAGAAGCTGCAAGCGGCGACAAGCAAGGACGCTTCTGCAGCTCGGGGCTCGGAGGCTGATGCTGTGGCTTACCGAGCTGCTGCGTTGGAAGTTGCGCGGAGCACGCGGGCCGTGACGAGGCTAGTCCTGCGCTGCGCCGCCGCAATGCGAGCAGGTGCGATTACCGAAAATCAGGGCAAACCCAAACCTCGCCGCAGAGCATGGAATGCTTGGCAAAACGCACTCTTGGTATCGCTTCACCACATTCTGTGCCAAAACCCCCTGGCATCGCAGTTGTTCCGTTCCCATCACAAAGTTCAAGATAAAGTTGCAAGCCGCTGTGAAATATGAACGGTGGCCTTGTATCTAGTAAACGGCGCGGTTGATCGAGCGTCTGGACAGAAAGCGTTTGCAACACGGTCGCGGAATGACTGTTGCTACATGCGGCGAACGTGCAAGCTTGGCATCAAACAGGAATAGAATGCGCGATGCAGTGGGCAAGGAAACGTCAAAATGCCAACGGTGTGCAGGTGCAACGATTATGCACACATGCCACAAGGCATTGGACCCTGTGGCAGGCCCATCCATCCAGACGCCAGCGAGTGCGTTTGACGCAGACGAGGTTGCTGGCATGGTTGGGCTCTCAGTGGCGGAAGTAACCGACCTCCTGGGCAGCAGCCACGGCGGAGAAAGCGGGGAATTGGCAGGAGGGCCCGCCACATCGGCGCACATCGCACAACTCCTGCACCGCCTGGACTCCGCTCTCACTCTCACTGCGCCCCTGCAAGCTTTACGTGGTGCGTCTCACTCGCATCATTTGTGATGCCATCCACTGCAATCCTCTTCGTATTAAGAACCGCCAAAGGCGCTCCTGGAGTGCATCTGAATGTGCTTGCTTGTACCTTGCAATTATGCCTTCTGTGCTTGTGCAACTTGAGAAATGATTGAGACAGCAACACGCAGCTGTGAGATATCCACATTGTGCCTCTAGCCCAGCCCATGGCTCAGAAAATTTGTTGAAGTAGAGGCCCCTTGCTTACAGCTCATGTGACATCAGCTATTGAATTCAGGGTCAACACGAGTCACCAGTGCAAGCGGGGATGGAAGGGAAGCGGTCGAAGGTCATTTGGCAAGCCTCCTTGCAGTTCTGCAAGCGGAAGTTCACAAAGCCGAGGCATCCTTGGCGTTCAGCATTGCCGCATTGCCGGCCATGGCAAACTTGGCTGCATGCGCACCTCAAGACGGCCCTGACGGCGGCTCCGCGGGCCGTGCCAAGCGAGCAATCGAATCCTTGCCTGGAGTCCGAGAAGCCGCTGACCAGCTCGAACGCAACCTTGCGTGGGCTTTGGAACAACATACCTAGACATGGCAATAATATGTTTTACACTGACGATTGAAAACGGTTACAGGCCGTTCCAAGTCAGGCGATGACGACGACACTGACGTCATGACGTGATTACGGGGGATCGCATACATTACTTGTGACGGGTGCACGTCACTGGACCCTGCGCCGAAAGCAGCCACTCGCTGCTTATCGATTGTAATTACGATACAAATACTCTTGAGCAGTATTATCTCCAGCTTAGCCTTAGTAAAAGTGGTGTAGACCACGGCTTGGCTGGTGGGCGGCAGTCGTGAAGGCTGGTGAGTACAGAATGTATTTAAAAGAGTGCGTTGCATTAGCTGGCTCACATGAGGGACTCCGCCGCTAGGGTGAGGCTTGAGGTGATGGTTGGAGGTCATGTTACGATTTTGCAGTTTCGTATTGCTGCAAAGTTTTCTCCTCAAATGACGCAATCGAGGACCAGTGACACGTGTAATGTCGCAAAAAACTGCAGCCCTATCGCAGTGCCTACTGCAACGAAGGTGAGGTGAAACGAACACGCTGGCTCAGGCCATTTGCCAACATCAGATATGGTGTTCAATTGCGCTATCGCACTTCGGGTGGCGGGATCGTGGCCCCTGCGCACCTGCAAGTTCACGACGTTATCAAAAGACAATTGAGGTACGAACTTGAGTGAGCGCGGGTTTTCGTCCTTGTTTGTGGTTGTTCCTTGAGTATCCTCTTTGATACCTTTGGTTTGGATAATTATGTGTCAGGTTTTCGTCGTTGTCATGAGCGTCACATGTGTACATGCCAGCAGTTTGGGTGTCAAGCTCGGGGTAGATGCGTTGCTAATTTTTTTCTCGAACTTGCCACTTCTGTGTGGCAAGGGCTGTTTTTTAGCCTGTTTACGCCGCTTTCGCGCGGTGAACATTTTACTGCTGACCGCATTGGTATGTCATCAGATTGGCGGAGAGTTGCAAGAGAAGGGGTCATTTACAAGCAAGCAACCAACGCTCGCTGTACTCTCCTGCACACTTTCCGAGTGATCATCTTGTTTGCATTCAACCAGGATTGACGCCTTTGTGCTCTTTGGTTGTGTCATTGCTTGCGTAAGGTTGGGGTATTGCGAGCGTAATTCAGAAGGCTCCGTGTCTCAAGTGTGCGTTGTGGGCGACAAACCAAGTCAGCGTGCTGCATCCGGCATTTTTAACTTCGTATCTGAGACGGATATCTTGCCGTGCACACCCCTTTCCTGGCCGCCGTCTGGGATGCATGATACGATCTCGGAGGACATGCATGCTCACACGGCTGGCGGCTAGAGGGACAACTCGCTGCCATTTACCGTCTACCGATTGCCACACAAGTCCACATCACTCGCTGAATGTGATGTGCATAGTTTGTCCATCATGGCGGCATGACACATGTACGACCCACAACGTTCCACATGTGACAAGATTGGCAAAGTGCAGCGCATCTGGCGCTTGCATTTTGCTCGGTGCTTTGAGTTGTGTGCCCACCCCGTTCACATTCGCTCCCTTGTACCGCCATTTCAAGGTTGAGCAACATTGTTTGCATCGTCTTCCCAGCAATTTTCAACCATATGATAGGCTATGCTTTTACTGTTAATGGTGTGCGGCGGTGTTCTCATGAGTGCACCGGCACTGCAGAGGAGAGGGCAGCAAACCTCCGAAACATCCTGTGCAGGAGGAGACATTAGGCAACTTAGGGTTTAGAAGAGTGCCCAGCAGTGAGGCGCTCTGCAGGATACTCGCTTGGCGCCTTCATGACCAAGTCCAACCGGTTTACTGGGGTCTACCACACGCCAGGAAAGAGGTGGCGCGCTCAATTTTGTCATAAGTACGTACTGCATGAAATTGCCTCGGCGAATGTTCCTGCTTTTTGTGTCGTGAATGCAAATTGCTTTGTAGTGAATTGTGCTAATTTTATTTCTATGCGGCCTGTTTGGCCTGCACTGCCATGTGTTGATGTGATGACGAGGCGCTCGTGTTCGAGCTGTCTCTTGTGTCGAGCCTAGCGTTGTTGTTTTCGTACAGCACATGCGGGCATGCTGCATCCTTGACAATCCAGTAGCTTGGCACATGGCCGAGATAGGTTTCGCAAGGTGCGTGGGTTTGTGTCAGGGGCAATTTGAGCAATCTTGATCCAGGGCAAAAGTGCTGCAAATCGGAATCTACGACACAGAGGAGCAAGCTGCAAGAGCGTGGGACGCAGCAGCCATTCACCTTCGCGGTCAAACAGATCATTTGAACTTTGAGGACTCGATTGAAATGAACCTCCCTGTCCCCCCCACCCTCAAGCGCAGGATCCCTGAGTCTGCCCTTGACAGCTCGCCACGCGCTGGCACAACACCCAGAGTGCGTGCTCCTTACCCTCTGAATATCGACATTCGCCTGGATGTCGGAGATGCAGCATCCACCAAAGGTGTTTGTTGTGCAGAGCTTTGCTGTGCAGAGTGTACATCACAAGTTGCGCGTTCTCTACTGCCCGGCTTGATTACACGAGAGTATCGCTGGATGTTTGTTGTGCATGCTAACCAACGTGGGACGCGCACTTTCTTAAGAGGAAACATGTGTCAAGGGAGCATGGTTGCAGACTGAATCTCCTCGATCGACGCTGAGGGGCGGTATGGGCAATGGGCACTTGCCCTCGCAGGCTGCAGAGCCAGCGGCAGCACCTAGAATGAGTAACGAGTCCGCCAGGCTTGCGTATGCACCAGGGCACTGGGTTCCAGCCCCTCAGTGGGTGCGTTCCAGTCGTTTTGTTACATTGCGTGAGGCCATCGACTGGAACTGGCAGCCATAGCGAAGTCGTTTTTCAGTGGTTGCCAATGTTGTGGGCACTGTCATGGTTGCGATCTCGCTTGTGCCGCGGTTATTGTAGGCAGTGACCGCAATGACCTTATTTGGATGCGAATCGTGGTGCTATTAGCATTAACGCTGTTGTACTTTCTACCACGTTGGCAACTTAAATGCAACCTGGAAATAAGTAATGGCTCGAAACATCATCGCAAGTTGCATTTGACGATTTGCCGGATTTTACAGGATTTGCCACAGATGGAGGGTCCCAGGGATCAGCCTGATCAAGGTGGTGTTGGTGGCATGATGACATTGCCCCTCCTGCGCATCTGTGAAGCCCTTAACAGTTCAGAGTTGGTGCAAGTTGCGTCCTACTTTGACGCGGCGGGCAACCACGCAGACGAAGACCGGCAGGTACAGTCTCTGGCATATGTTGCGGTACTCATGACTTGCCACTATTGGTAACTGATGCGGTGCTGATACCCTCGTTGCACATGCTTCGATATGCTAGCCATGATACACCGAGGCGTTTGATTTATCTTCTCGCAAACGGCCGTGACAAGAACTCATTTGTGCATTTGAAGGAGCTCAAAGCATTGCAGCTGAACATGGGCCGCCTATCACTTCACCTTACATGCAATCGAGGGCTTAAGTTGATATGGCATGTACCCAAACTGCAATGATGCATATCAAACCTTCAAAGTAGCCGTACAGGTCAGCAATCCTTGACGTTGACGAATGTATGAAAGGTGATACAATCACATTCAGTGCGTCAGTATTTTGCCACTCAGCCTTCACTTAAGGGATCTGATGAGCTGACTAGAGGCTTTTGGGAAGTACGTATGCTAGAGTATCACCAGGATGGCGTTGGGCACAGGTGACGAATGACATGTGACCGTGCTTGCAGGGTGCTGCCGCCCTTATGGAGTTTGCAGAAGAGCAGATGGCGCGTGCCAAGCACCTCTATGCATATGCGCAAGTGTCCAAAACAAATGCCGAGCTTCGTTCCAATCATAACAAGCAGCTCTGCAGGCTTGTTCAACAATTCTTAAATCAGCGCGCATTTCCGGAATCTGCTGTGGGCACCCCAGGCACTCCCAGTCCAAGATATTTTGAATCTCAGCATCATGTGCCTCCGGCGTTGTACTCCAACGCCAAGCTGGATTCTACCGACTCGCAAGCCCCACGTTCGGAGCAAAAAGGCTAGGAATTCAACACAACCAGCAAGGCAGAAATTGACCTGTCCATGCGGCCATGACTCGTGAGAGCTGATTCGCGTGACGGACTATGATGAGTCAACGATGAACGACTGAGAAGCTACTTTGTAGGTGCATGTGAGTACTTGTGGAGGTAGTTCAGCAAAGGAGGCCTTTTTTGTGCATGATTGAGCAGGTGATTAGGTGACTTTATCAGCTTGATAGTCTCTTGTCTCTATCCATCTCCTGTTCATAAAGATGGAATGGAAATGTGTCGTGGCATTTTAGGATAAATAGTCCGTCCAAGCTGTGTATGCATACCTCACTAGCGAATTAGTCTCTTTGTCGTGCAATCAGACCATCACCAATGCCAGCCTTGACATGATGTGGATGCACATTGGCCACCTCTGTAACTCACATGCATGCGCAACATGCACAGAGCAGAAGGATGAAAGCATATTACATGTTTCTCAACTCAAAACTATCTGCGTGCCACGAAGGGAACAGGAAGCTGAGACCTCATAACCTACTTGTCACAATTCCTGCCTTGCATTTCCCACGACAGCATTGCCAGTATCATCCGTGTTCGGTCTTAAGAGCACATCCTTCTGCCATGGCAAGTTCCCCTGCACAGCGCCACACCACACAGTGAGTGTGTATACAGAATGCAGGTTAGAAAGTGTTATGTTGAATGCTACAATGCGTGCATAACATTTGTCGGCAGCACATGCCCTTGCGGTTCAAGGGTCTATGCATGTGGGACATTACAGGAACATCATGGCAAGCATCCGCTGCTAAGCCCTCTCAAAACAACCAGCAGGGATGGACAACCCGACGTAGCGGACTCCTATCACATTATTGAGCAAAATGCTCGCCGGTAATGGCAGGTGTATGACAGCCCCAAGGCACACGTACCTGGTACCACATCAAAGCGACGATGAAGAAGAGAATCGCCAGGCTCTGAAGAGCCTGTTTTGCTAATGCCATGAGCAGCGACTTCCACGAAAAGGGATCACCACCTTCTGGGGATGCCTTCTCTTTGCAGTCTTCACTAGGCCCCTTCAACCCAAGGGATGCTTTGAGCTGCAGGCTGGCAGCTAGACTAGGTCCGACAGCATCTGCCGTTTCCGCACAGGGCCGGCAAATAGCCTCCAACGCTGACGTGATAGACGTGTCAAGTGCCCCTGCCAATGCTGCACAGCCGCACTGGTTATCAGCATCAGTGAGTGAGACATACGTTTGAGACTAAGTCAGGCGATCCACCCAATCGTCCACGCTTAGATTACTCATCATGTCAATGCTTGACATTGCTGACATGTTGTGCCACATGGGTATCCCGTACCATAAATGCGGTAGTGTTGTAAAACTTTTACGTCATCATTGCATCACATAGAAAATGGCAGGAGATAGACAACAAGAAACAATGACAGCACATTCGAAGTACAGCTCATACAGCTCATTGAACGTCAGCAGTCGGAACAAGCAAGCCTGTCATGAACGCGCGGCCGCTGGCACGAGCGTTACGTCATCATCATCATTACATCATCATCATGTTTTGGTGGATCAAGACATTTCGAGTAATAGAAAAACCTCTGCGAACGGCCTGTTGCTCTGGAGGACAACCGCTCAATAAGTGCATGGAGTGCACACCCACTGACTTTTTATCATCGGCAGAGGTCCACGGTTCAAGAATTTCGTCCATGTTGATGGCGCCGCCGCCATTGGCTTTGAGGACATCTCGAAGCGCCCGCAACTTGTTCAGGCACGCCATCACTTCAGCCTGCTGCACATAGCGCATGACCAAGTTGGGGTCTGCAATCACAGAATCCACAGACCCACGGATCTCGCGGTTGCGCATGTCTGCTTGGAAGTAGGCGTCCTTTCGCAGCCCCATGGCCGCGGTTTTCCGCGCAATGAGCTGCGACAGCTCTTTCACCTGCGTATCAGCCCAGTGCTCAAGCATGTTTGTGGATGAGGAGCCAGCTGTCAAGAACGCAGTCGACAACATTGTGCAACACCAGCATGATCAGCAACGTCTGCACGTTTGCCGCAAGCCAGAGATTGAATCAATCCACACAACCATTGAATCAGGAATAAGGATCACTTGTAGTGTTAAACCACAAGCAGAACCATAAGAAAGGAATCTCAACTGCAGTGTTTTGCCAGAACCGGGTTGGGCCCATGTTTGTCCCTAACATTCATGTATTTGCAGCTGTGTGGACCCAAAAATCACTCTGCCTGGCAAACACTGCGCAACTAATGCACGAGCTATCATCGCTCACTCTCCCAGCGAGTCGTCATGTGTTTTGCAACATTGCAGCTGTCAAGCACATGACGAAGGAAGTCAGTCACTAATGAATCGTCAACTGTTGAGGAATGCAAGTGTCGGCAGAGTGCAACAGGAAATGCAAAGAGATCTATGAAAGCTGCGCATGGAGCCCTGCTCGTCCCCAGACAGGCCATACCTGGGAGATGCACTTTTTTGCAGACTGTGTGAGAATGGGAAGTTTGTCGAGTGAGTTTGGATCGAGTGCAGCCCATTTGTTCAGGCGGAGCAGCTGTGATCACGGGGGAGCGAAGATATGACAGCAGCCACGTCTTGCGGCGATTTGGCCTGTGCGAGGCGCTCTGCTGCCGTGGGGCCTGAGGCCGCAGAAACGTCTGCACGACTCTAACATTATCAATTATTACAAACAGCGTTTCGAAAGACCCTGTCATAATTGGGGTTCAGATCGCCAAAAAAATCATCATTGTTTGGGACGAAAGTGGGCGTCGAACCCATGCTGGCAAAGCACTGGTTACAAAGCCGTTTCTTTGCGTTTGAGAGACTCGTAGTACGACTTCATCCTGATGGACTCCGCTTGATACATGGTGCAGGACGGGGGAGGATGGACATTCCCTAGACGCATGCCTGCAACAGGATGACCAGGTCAAACCAGTCTGAGCCGCGCGTCCTCTTTCATGACCTTACTGCGCTGGTTGATAACAGCGCCATTGTGCATCCAACCAACTATCACCAACCACTTCATACTCGACAGGCGATTTCTGGGACAGTGTGCAGCTCCCCAGTCATGACAGCATTTTTCTGAAGCTGTTTTTCTAAGCTATAGGCAAGTTTTGTGAGGGATTTGGTGAGGTATTGCAGCTACGCAGAGCTCCAATACGGCGACGATATAGTGAGGAAAGGACTGCACCATGAGAAGACATGCTGGGCTGAGGCTGGGTGGAAGGGGTGAGCGATGAGACATATCGTGAGGCAGTGGACGCCGCCATCTTGCCGGACGTCGAGCGCTCAGCGCCTTGGAGCGCTCGAGCAATGTTCTCCCGGATCCGCGGCATGTCCTCGTGTACCTCAGCGTGCTCTACCAGTGTAGCCGGCACTGCTCCATTGGCACTCCTGCACCATGGCTTGTTCGTTTGAGACCAAAGGACCCCCAGACCACAGAACGCACTGAGCCTCTCTGACAACAAACCCCAGACCAAGTTCCGGCCTTTTGAGTCTGTATCACAATGCATTAACCCAGGCAACTTACAGCACCACACCGGATCATGATGGTACACCATGCGTGCGAAGCCAGCCCAGGGCCCTCTATTCTTATTCAGGCCATGTCATTGGGGAAGCGCTAAGCTGTTCCTCTTTTCAGAAGGCACGGTCTTCAAGATGCCAAACGTGTCTTTACCTTGCGGCATGGCCTCGTAACTATTAGTTGCTAAAGAAAACCACATGCAGTACGAGGAACAGCGTCCCATACTCCAGAGAATCTGACGAATGCGGTCGACTTCAACAGGCGACATGCTGCTATTGACATCGGCCCCTCGAAGGTCCCCCTTTTAAGGTAGCTCCAACGAAATATGGCTTTGCGGAAGAGGGAGAGTTCAACTTCTGTGTCCAAGCACTCCTGATCACACAACAGAGTCGTGGTATTGCCTGCGTGGCAGTTGATACATGTACAAGTGAAGGGTGCGCACCTTGCAGTAACGGACGCACCGGCGGCGACCAGCTGCTCCACAACAATGAGGTTGCCGGACATCACAGCGCAGTGCAGAGGAGTGAGCTGCTCCTCGTTGCCACGTCGTTTACGTCCATGCCCTGATCCAGCAGCCACTTGACTGAGAGCGGCTCACCGCAGCCGGCGGCCACGTGCAGCATGCTGTAGCCATTTGGCCGTAACTGCGAGAGCTGCTCTGATGCTTTCCCATCTGCCAGGAAGTGGCAGAGCTTTGTGTTGCCGCTCACGATTGCTTCTCCTGCAACCACGTTAACAACACACGCTTTGATTTGACTGCCTGCTGACAGAAGTGCGTAGCACAAGACAGATCTGATGACGACGTCTCGTCCACAACAAAAACACACAAGACAGGAGAAGACATTGACCGGCAGCTGATGGAGGACTCCATATCGCAAGACGGAGCTGATGGCCATGCATCTTTCATGAAGTGACCACTGAGCACCGCAGAAGTGTACCTGTAAATGGCGGGTCAACATGCGTGATATGTGGGCTGCCTCTCCAATTGTCGGCCAGGTGTATCATGAATCAGAAGGCTGCTCTATGTGTGTTCTCAAAAATTCAATCAATAACCTTTGTAT
The DNA here is from genome assembly GCF_984573655.1 of Nuphar pumila. Lineage (NCBI taxonomy): Eukaryota > Viridiplantae > Streptophyta > Magnoliopsida > Nymphaeales > Nymphaeaceae > Nuphar > Nuphar pumila. The sequence continues at coordinate 8,232 of NW_028323231.1, read as the reverse complement.
GTTGATCAACATCACAGGTCACAGACGTTGGTGAGCAGCAGGGACGCACCCAGGGGGGTGAGGTGGCGCTGGTTGATAAGTTGCTGCTTTGCGCCCAACTTGACGAGGCGTCGAGCAGCCTCAAAAGCGCCGTGCCGTGCAGCCAGGTGGAGCGCGGTGTTGTCGTGCTTGTCGAAGCTATCCAGCCAGCAGTTCTTCTCCGCGAGGAACTTGACGCAGCTCTCGTGGTTACCGAGCGCTGCGTACTGCACAGGGCTGCAGCCCTCGATGTCCTCCGCATCCAGGTCCGCCCCCTTGCTGCTCAGGAGCTGCAGCACTGCCAGCTCGCCCTTGAAGGCTGCAAAGTGAGGTGCCCTGCGGCCGTTCTTGTCAGCCGCGTTCACGCTTGCGCCCTCACTCAGCAGCGTCTCTGCCTGCAACATGGCCTGGCAGATATCTTGCTCGCCTGGGCAAGATAAGGCCTATCTGGAGATGGCACATCCAGGTGTGACGACTAACTTGCCATTGGATGCGACTCCATGAGACTAACTAAACACAGTTCCTATCTTGATGAGCTGTGCGTGCTTTCAGGTAGACAACTGTGCAAGTGTTTCTCAACGTGGCAACTCATTTTGCTCATCTCAATCGCCTCAAGTATGCCACCCTCCTTGTGGCGAATTTGGCATTGCCACGAGCCTAGTGTTCTGAGACCATGCAGTTGGCCGCACAGTGGACTAGCCTGAGATGCCACTTCGTGTACTAGCGCCCCTCAGCTGGTGTAACAGTGTACACAAAAGATGCAAGTTGATGATGCTTCAGCAATTAGGTCAGCATGATGGGGAATAGTAGTCAGCAATCTGCGGGAAACAGTCAATGAATCGTACGTTGTCCAGCAATCCCCTGGCACAAGCAAATACGAAGAGCTCGTCCCTTGCCCTTTTCTCCTTCACCTGCACACCAGTAAACTACAATTGACAGGTTACGCGGTTGAATGGCGCAGGGGCGACAGCACAGCAACAAATGTACTATAATTGAGGCCTTGCCGCTGCGCTCGACAACCATCAAACACAGAAAACTGCAGGCAAACCATCATAAGGATTATTTTAAAGCGCATCGTAGCAACCGGCTTCAAGAAGCATGACTTGTCAGTGGAATCGTAATCACTTGAACCCCTGGAGCTACCGCGCGTTGTCGAGGTGAAACGATACCTGTGCCTGTAGATCCTCCATTTTGTCCTGTCGCTCAAATTTAGGAAGGAGTCATGCTAGATGTCACCAGTGACCAAGCGCACCCTATCTATCAAAACAAACGATTCAGAGCGATACAGCATGCAATAAATGTTTGTATGATTTAACAACGAGTGTATATGATTCTTGTATTCGTCATTAAGTGCTACGATGTTATGGTGTGTGCCTGGCTTGATGTGGTTGCCTCCTGATTACGTGTGCCACGACAGATGCACTAGCATGACTGGGGACATGAAATGCCTGCGCTGCTTACCACGATGGCTCTCACACTCATGCGCCTCAACTCGAGTGCAAACATATCGTGCACAAGTAGATGGAGTCCCAGTACCACAGCGACGCTGTCAGCGTGTGCCTAGGGCTCTCCATGACATCTGGAGATAGGTAGCGTGACTCAACTTCGCGAAACGTCGGACCCGAGGAGCGGGGCACCGCCAAAATCCCTCAGTTCGCACTGTGCTTACATCCAGAATCCTTGACGTACATGTCCCACTGTGACAAGAACATTCGACATGGATAATATGGACGAGGGCAGAATAAGGCTAAGCATGTACACGCAGTGTGTCGCATACCTATCATGCTGCACGGGTGCGTCCTTGACACCCAGTAACCAGATCTGGTGCAAGTTTTCCTCACTGCAGGGGACCAAGTTACAGCGGCATAACGTAACAAAAGCATCACAATCATTACACAGCACCGATGACGGCATCGATCAAATTCATTTCTACAGCTCGCTGGGCGCTCATGAACGTGTCGCGATCGGTCTCCTCCTCTATTGTTTCGAGAGGCAGCCCAGTGTACTTTTGAAACATGGCCTGAATGACGCGCATCGTGCGGTTGAGCTCAGCGGCCTGGATGGACACCTCATGTGTGGAGCCCTGGGCACCACCCTGGGGCTGATGCATCATGATCCTTGCATTGGGCATAGAATAGCGTTGACCCGGCGTCCCGGCAGCCAATATAAGCGTCGACTGCGACAGGCATGCCCCCAGAGCGACTGTCGTGATTGGGCATTTGATGATGGCCATGACGTCGAGGATAGCGTTGATCGCGTAGGGGAGGCCGCCACCCGAGTTGATGTAAATGCGGATCTCCTCGTCAGGTCGATAGCCTCTAGAGCTAAGAGTTGAGCAACGACGTTGGTGGCCACATCATCGGTGACACGTGTGCCGATGAATATGATTCGTTGCCTCGTAAGGTAGCCCATCACATCCACCATCTGACCATCCTGCAGTGCCAACCCATCTGTGAGCAGCTTAGCTCACGGGGAGACATTAGAAATGAACTACATGAGGTCTCTCAGCAGGAGGGCTGTCACAACATTTGCAAACGCAAGCTGCTACCTCTCAAAACACTTCTGTTGCACGTTTCTCAATCCACCGAATTCCTCCGGATAAAGGGTTTCCCGAGCTAAAAAGTTAAACCTCGACCAAGGCCAGTCCACAAAGGCACATGGAGGTACATCGTTGCCCTGGTACCACAGGGTTGAAGCGAACTTCGTGTTGTCTGGACCACAACTGCATTACTGTGAACAGCACAACCCAAAGGAAATCATGAGCCCTGACATGGCATGGAACAAAGGAACGCGCCTCTGGGTCACCAATAGGATAGCGGCCTGACTGCAGGCGGCTTAGGCGGCCTTGCATTCACAGTGCATTGCCTGCAGCGAATAGGTGGGGTTATGCTGGCGCACATGCAAGCACAAATGCCATGCATGGTAAAAGACATTGATTCAGGGCACGTCCGATACGACCAATAGAGGTTATAGAGGCCCGATAAAATGATCGCTGTGTACAAGGATCACAAGTTTGCACTGCTACCTAACCAAGGTGACTGGTCTGAAGCTTGCGAATTGCTATTGCATGACTATGTTCCATACATGAACTGATTACCAGCCGTTTGAGGCCCATGTGGATGCAGGCCATGCAATTGCATCGTCAGGCCCTGCTGAACCCTGCAGACGGTTGCAACCACGGCTGAGGAGGGGCCAAAGACGGGACGCCACAACTTCTTAGACGGTTTTGACAAGTCAATGCCCTGTTCACGGCCCTTGCACATTCCCGAAGTTGTCGACCTGTCTACCCAATGCGGAAGGCAGAGCTGGCGCATGAGAAGCAGATACTGCAGCGTCGTCGGGAGCTCACTCATCGCCAATTGTTATATATCATAATTGATGAGCTGGCTTCATAAGACAAGTGCGTGCAATGGCTTGACGAAGTACCTGACGGCAGATTGTGCCACACGCGATGCTGTACACTGCCGCAACACCAAGGAACATGCTGGCTTACGCAACTGCATGCTACCAACATGCAATGACTGCATGTTGCATATACTTCGCAAATGTAGATATCTGTCCGAGGCCTGCCAAAATAATAAGCTGCTACCAAACTCAAAGACACCCAGCTGGTCAGGCAGTGGTATGATGAAAAGTCATGTACATCGACCTCTGTACTAAAGGCGTGGAGCAGGTGCTCGGATGCGCTGAGCCAGAACGTGCTTCCTTGTCTCTGAAGTGGCACGTGTTGTAGGGCACAGAATGACTGGTCACCTCGATTTACCGAACGCCCTATGCTAACACAAACACACGCTATTCTGGTTAAACGCGAGCGTCAGCCCGCACGTCGAGGACTACCTAGGTAACTTCAATAATTGCAGGCATTCCACATGTCATCAAGTCTGGAGTATGCGTTGTTCACGGTAGTTTGCGCTGTTAAGACGGACACGGCGATCTAGGCCACCTACACGCCCACTCGCGACACATATCGACGGAGCAACAAGACAACATATTGACGAGAACTCTTTACATACACGCGTCATATTCGATGGGACCCAGCCGCACGTGGGCGCTTCATCTTGTGATATACACGGAGAATGTGGAAATGCATTGATAGCGACGCTGGGAAGTGCCTAAATGGCAGCTGACATGAGTCTGAAATGCTCCCGGCACATGTTTCAAGGCGTAAGTCCAGGAAGGTGCAATGGCAGCTCGTTTGCATGGCCTCTCTGGCTGTGCAGCTCTTCACCGTCATGGTGCTCGGCTACCTCTTCCTGCTCATGCCCAGGCCACAGCAAAGACCAGAAGTCGTGGGGACGGACTCAGATGCACATGTGCGCCTCATGTAAATGCATCATGTTTCCGTTTTGCTGCGCCGGACACAAGGCCTTGCTTGCTCCTCAGTTATCCAAAGAGCATAGTCGCCTGTCACGGACGATCCAAGGGACGCAGGCAGGTAGCACAGCGCACAACGAGCGCAGCAGGGAGCTGCATATGACACCGTATAAAGGTATATATAATTGATAATGGGATGAATGTGGACGCGAAAGGGTGCACACCAGCTGAGCAGGGGACTGTTGTTCGCAGATGGGCTCCACTGGGTCTCCAGCAGGAGTAACATCTGGGGGCGTGCTCCAAGTCCATCGAAAGCCATGGGTCTTCTCGGAAACTCCAAACGAAGACGGAGGTCTCCGTATTGCCTACCCAGTCCTAGGTAAGGCCTGTATGAATGCCCACCTGCAGCATGTGAAAATGCTCAAAACCTTTGACATAAGCCCCACAGGAATCGTGAGTCCACGCATATCAAATCCCGAGACGTGCGTGGCTGCACACACCATGATCACCTGGCCCGCTTGTCTCTCAAATCATACTGGATGTCACTTTGCTCCTACTTCCCTGGCGTCGTCATGCTCGTGCAAGCAGGGAAGATAGTACTGCCGCACAGACAAAATCAAGCTTTCCTGTCAGAATGAGCCTCCTGTCCCGTGATGCACAAAAAGCGTGACCATCGGAATGTTCTCCAAGCTGTCAGTACTGGCATCTCATCACCAGCAAAGCTACAGTGGTATACTGTTGGCTACAGTTACAGCGGTATACTTAGCCTTGCCCAACTGGCCACTGGCCGCTTGGTTATGTTGCGGCAGTATTGCATTCACAAATATTCATATCATGCATTGCAGTGCTGGTGAAATCTTGTACGACTGCATAGTAGCCATGCAGGGGGAGTGGAAGCAACTGAAGTCCGCTCGTCAGATGCAGCAACATTGCCATTGGATGCCGAGCCTGGAGCGCCGCCTTTCTTCAGCGTCGTGGTTGCTGCGTTCAATCAGGGCAGCTTCCTGGAGGAGACAGTTGGCAGTGTGCTGCAGCAGACGTACCACAGGTCAGTCAACCTGCTCCTCAGAGCGCCCTGAGGCAACCCGGATAGGTTCTGTCTTCTGATCACACGGCCACTGTCGCACGTATTCCCTGCCGTCTCTGGTTTCTCTTGGAAATGGCCACTTGATTGTCGCCGTTTCCAAGAATGGTAAGCATGTGCACATGAGGACGACGCAGCATACAGGTCTTACTCTGCTCATATTCACAGGCATACTTACTGCTGTCAGCCTTGCATATCACCATCACACGACCTGTCCGCAAGCAAACGGCGTGCAACACGAGCATATAGTTGCCAGTGTTGAATGCGCATGTGCAGACAAGAGAGGCTGCATGCTGCGTCTTATGTGAAGTCATTTGCGGAGGTAGGGGAGAACAATGCTGGAGATTGATCCGGACAAAATGCAGATGGGAGATCATCATAGTGGACGATGGCTCGAAGGACAACACATGGGCATTGGCGCTCAAGCTGCTGCAGCGGCTGCAGGAGCAGGGAAAACGGATTCGGATCCTCCGAAAGCCCAACGGTGGATTGGCGGACGCTCGTAACGCAGGGTTGCAGTACGCTCGGGGCGACTGGCTCTGCATGCTGGACAGCGACGACCTCCTGGGACCCTCGTACATGCAGGAGGCTGCTCGCTCTTTCTCAGAGGACCCCCGCGTCGACATCGTGCCAGGCTGCATGCATAACTTTGACGCCGCCGAAGGCCTCTGGTGCTTTCCCCAGGTGGGGAGCCCTTGCCGAGGAACAGCATCCATTGCTGTATCTGCATGCTGGCTTCGCCGTGCATCACACTACGGTCTGTGCAATGTGTGCACGGGGTTGACTGACGCTGACTCCACACCAACAAAGCGAGGCTTACTGCGCGGGTAGCACATGGCTGCATGTGAATGCATTGCTAATGAGCGAGAAAAATATCTTGCCTGGCACAAATTGCAGTGAGGTGCCGCTTCCGTGTCCTCATGTTGCGGGTGTGCAACTCAAACGCGCCTCAGCGTGCCAGTTGGGGTCGCACATCTTGAACTAATTCAAATCAGCTGACACCCAGCTGGCGTGCAAGAGTGCTCGGCTATGGCTGGGAACAGCTGATAGTGATATTCCCATCGTTGAGTGCTGGCGTCTGAGTTGCAGGGCTGGAGCATTCTAGGAGTCGCACACTGGAACAAATTTCATGCCAGCGTCCTGATGAAAAGGCGCTTGCTCCAAGCAGTCGGGGGCTACGACCCTGCGCTGCCCTGGGGCCTGGAAGACTGGAACTTCTGGCTCAATGCCGCTCGCCACTCTCCTGTGGTCCGCTTCACACCCACGCTCTCATTCCACTACCGCCATCACAAGGTAAGCCACCTCAACCATCGCCGGCCCCTTCAGAACACGTGGCTGCAGTACAGCAGCCGCCAAGCAGCGGCATTGCCATGTCATAGCAGCCTGTTGGCCTGCACATTGACAGGTTCGAGAGGTTCAGCGGTGAAAGATCGGAATGGGACGCATGGACTTGAGTTTGAAAGCATGTGCCTGAAGTGAAACGTTGTTGCATGAAAGTGGAATAAGCTTCCGCTTCTGGAAGCCCTCGACTTGCTGATTGAGAAGCCCAGGATGCAGTACAAAGCTGGGTTGGTAATGTGCAGGGCTCGAGCATGCGTGATGTCATGTTTGCATGCTGCCTCGAGCAGGTCAAGGCGATGGTGAGGACGAACCATCCTGACCTGTACGAGGGGGTGCAGCTGCTGAGAGATCACACAGTCATCGCACACATGAACTCAGACACGCTGGCGCGAGTAGAAGCCAAGATCTGCGCTTTCCCTGACGCCCCCAAGCCGTACTTCTGGCGTGGCCTGCAACGAGCTGCCCTGGGGCGCCACAAGGATGCGTTGCAGGACTTCCGGGAAGCACTTTCGGCTGCAGAAAAGTCCCATGCCCCCTCAGGTGCTCAGCCACCACTACCAACACTGCTCCGTGCCTTGATTTCACATACAGCCTCTACATCATACCCCCAAGATATCTTGTATAACACGATTTCTGGAGTCCCAGTCTGGGGTGCAACATAACACGACACGACTGTACCCCAGAATCCTGTTTGCAAAATTACTTTCCTTTTTTTGTTCCGATGTGGACCAGCGTTTTGTTGTTTCTCACTCGGTGGACCAAAGGAAGTCATACATCGTACACGGTCTTGAACCTGGTGCTGGCATTTCGTGATCAAATGTTGGGTCATGTGTACAGGAGACGCTTACGTGGCAGTACAGCTACTATGCAGCTCTGTCTCTCCAAGCAATGGGGGACACACAGGCCGCGCTGGACGCTTGCAATGCTGCAGCACGTACGGCGTACTTCGATGACCTCATGCACTTGAAGTACACTCTGGAAACAGAGCTGCATATACCCAAACACCAAGACACTGCAGTCCAGGCATGGCCCCCCCCGCTGAGTGCATGTTTGGCGGTGAGGCATAAGGTGACACCGATATATAACAGACTGAAGGTTCCATGATCACCCAGGGATTTAGGGGTTAAATGCCATGTAGTTCTTGGATTTGCCAATTTTCATGTGGATGCGGTAGCGTTGTAAAAAGTGTTTGAGATACTTCGGAGACTTAACAAGTGCCCATCGGGCAACGACAATATATGCAAGACAGGAAACCTCTACGACAAGAAAATGCGCTCAGATCAAGGATGGCGCAACAAGCGCAGGCTCGTAGATGGATATGCGGACCTGCGCTTCTAGGGTTTGCGCACTGCACGTAAGCACGCGATCATTAGTGATGACTAGATGCGGAGTACACCTTTTGTGCAACAAAAAGATACATCATCATCATGTCAGGGTTCCCTGTTATAAATTTTACGATTTATGAATATACCCTC
>NW_028323230.1:0-80713 GCF_984573655.1 Nuphar pumila | reverse complement strand
GACTTGTGGCTGCCTGCGAGCCCTCCTTGAAGCCTTGCGGCCCCGGCCTTTACCGTACACTTCTTCTGCTGCGGAGAGCTCCAGGTCTTTTAAGCGCTCGTTCTCCTTCCGCTTGCGCATGGATTTGCGGTTGCCGTGCTTACCAGTGATGCAGGCTGGCTCGTCCTCGGGCATTGCCTTACCCTGCTCAGTCTGCAGCCCCGATGCGTCATTCCCTTGTCCGGCAAGCAACTCCAGGTTCGCCACGGCATCCTCCTCTGCACTTGGTCACAACCGGAACCACTTTGCCCCTGGTTTCGTTCATCCTCACATGCCTCACGAGGTAAGCGCTTGTAACGATGATGCACCTTCCAAAGCACAACCAAGTCACATACATGCATTGATCAAATCATCATACTAGGCTTCACATCACGTTGTCTCAGACATGCCTAGCACTACGGAAGTGCAACAAAAGGTCCTTCCAATCTGGCATCAACCTGCATCCAGTACATTGTATATGTGCTTGTACTGTGGTACTCTAGTTTGTAGATAGTCTGCGATAGTGATCTCATGACTCATCTGTGATGCGCCTGCTTGCCCTTCTAGCTTGCCTGCTCTGTTTGCATGCTCGCCCTTAAGCGGAACTCGCGAGGCTTGCCTCAGGTTTTTTATTTCGAGCTACTGCATAGCTCGAAATAGACCCTTCTCCGCGGTTAGCCGTGGCTCCCTCCTCGTAGGTGTTGTTATTCCAGTTGTGTGCATACATCAGGTGTGTGCTTAGCAGCTAACTTCGAACGATCCGTTGGTTCGACCACGTTTCACGTCCGTCGACATTGTTTTATGATCTTTTATTTGATTACTTTCTCCTTTCTTCTCGTCTTCAACTTTGTTGATTCGTTTTCTCTGCTTCTGCCTGTCGTTTGAATGGTTTCGCAAGCCGAGCGCAGCGAAGCGTTTGCGCAGCAAATCACTGAACTCCAGGCTGCTCTTGCTGCGCATCAGGTTTCGCAGCAGCAGCAGATCGAACAGCAGCAGCTCAGGTTTGACCAACAGCAGCTGCAGTACGACCAGCAGCAGGAACGTTTTCAGCAGGTGTTTGAGGCGTTGCCAACCCTCCAACCGCAAACTTCTGCACGCAGTGAGCGACCTTCCGAACTTGTCGATTCGCCCGCTCCTGTTGCAGCTCCAGCCCACCAATCGCCACCACCCCTGACCATCCAGCCACCCACGTGGGTTTCACCTGCTCCTGCGTCACACCGCGACGTGCCTCACTGGACCAGTGTGTACCCTTCCCCCCACGACGCCACTCCCCACGTCACCCCCACGAATCTCCCATTCGACTACGCTGCTTACCCTTGTGTCGACGGCAAGCAGCAGTTGTTCCTGGGTTTCCCGGTTGTAGCCTGTGCGCAGGAGCTTGACCACGTCAGCCTCTATCAGCTCGGTCAGTTTACCCACCGCGGCGTCCCCCGTTTCTGCCCGCCTGCTCTCACCGACCGCCGCAACACCCTTGCCCACGCTCAGCTTCTCAAGGAGTCACAGCCAAAAGCGTTTGAACTGAAGTTCCTTGGATCTGCCGTTGCTTGGCAGCACGCCATCGTCCGCGGCTTTCGTGCTCTCCTCGACCAGCGGGCGTCCATCCCCGCCGACACCCTCTTCGCCCAGCTCGAGCTCGGAGTTGACGCCTTCGAGCTCAACCTCGCCAACCAGGTCGGTCGCCTCAAATACCTCGGCCTGGCTGGCGACGAACAGCTCTGCGACCCTGCCTTTCGCTCGCATCATCACCCAGGTGGGCAACCGCAGCGCACCGCCCTCCACAACCCCCTCCTCACTGCCCCGGTTGATGTTGACCGGGTCGCCTTCGACGTCTCCACCGAGCTCGCCACTGAGCACGCCAAGCAGCTCACCAAGCTGCAGGTGCGCGAGGCGGTCGCGAAGCAGCGAGTGATGTCTTTCCAACGCACCCCTCGCACGGTGTCCTCGGACGGCCACCTGCATCGCAAGACTTCGGCGTGCGCGGATGCTTGGCGCGAGATCGGTGCGTCGGGCGAGGTCCTGGATCGAGGCGGGCGTGGGGATCGAGTGGGCAGACAGACCGCCTGCCCCTTTCCACCATGGCAGTTGTGAGGTCCCGCCGGACGCGGCGAGCGATTAGGACGCTCTGGTCTCGGACGAGCGGTTTGTGTCTCGCGCCTTCTTGGTCCCCAAGAAGAACGGCGGCTGGCGCCTGGTGGTGGACCTGCGGTGGCTCAACTCTCACTGCGTGAAGCAGTCGGTGCAGTACGAGACCCTCAAGTCCCTCCGCCGCTTCGCGATGCACAACGCCTGGATGGTGAGCTTTGATCTGCAGGACGGGTATTACCATCTTGCGATCAAGGAGGAAGACCGCAAGTACTTCACGTTCTGCGTGAGCGGCGAGTGCTATCGCTGCGTCGGCCTGCCACTTGGCTGGACGGCCAGCCCGCGGATCTTCACCAAGCTCATGCGACCGGTTGTGCAAGCGCTGCGGAACCTGGCGACGCGCCGACGCCTGCGGAAGGCTGGGGTGCCCACCGCAAAAAACGCTGCCGCCACACCCTGCGCGTCCTCCCGTACCTCGACGACTTCCTGCTCGTCGCACACTGCCCAGAGGCTGCAGCGAGCGCTGCTTTCGCAGCGAAGCAGCTCTTGTCCAGCCTTGGGCTGTGTTGGAACGACAGCAAGTGCGTGTGGGCCCCGACGCAGTGCCTGGTGCACTTGGGGCTGGAGGTGGACACGCGCAGGGGGGTGTTCCGTGTGGGCGAGCGACGGCGCAACGCCATCCGCAATGCCGCTCGCAACCTCCTGTGCCGCTCGTTGGAGTCGGCGCGCATGGTCCGTGTGCGCGACCTGGCGGCGCTTTGCGGCAAGGCGGTGTCTGTGCAGCTGGCGGTGCTGCCGGCGCGCTTTTATCTGCGAAGCCTGTACGATGCCTTGGTCACGAAGACCAGTTGGTCGAGCCGCGTGCGGCTCTCCCATCGCGCGGTGAAGGACTTGCAATGGTGGGCGCAGCTGCCGCAGCGATGGAATGGTCGTCCCATCGAGCTGCCGTCAGCGGAGGCGGAGCTGCATGTCGACAGCAGCAGCTACGGCTGGGGTGCAATATTCAACTCGATGTTCCACGCCCACGGCTTCTGGCCGGTAGCCTCGCCTGCGCACATCACGCTGAAGGAGCTGCGCGCCGTGCGCCTCGCGTTGATCAGCTTTCGGGAGCACGCTGCCAACAAGTGCATCCTGGTGCACGAGGACAACATGGCTGTGGTGGCGGCGTTGTCCGGGCTGTGCACGCGCTCGTCGGAGATGATGGCCGAGCTGCGCGAGTTGTGGCAGCTGCTGACCTCGGAGCGCATCGAGTTGGTGTGCCAGTACATCAACACGCACGTGAACCCTGCAGATCCCGTCAGCCGCATCCGACGGCCCGAGGACTATCAGTTGGACGGGGCAGTGTTTGCGAGCCTCGACGAGCGCTGGGGCCCACATACCATCGATCGCTTCGCGGCAGCGCACAACACGCTGTTGCCTTTGTGGAACTCGGAGCTGCACGAACCTGGCTCGGCGGGCGTCAACGCGTTCGCTCAGTCGGACTGGGCAGCTCACAGCAACTGGTGCCACCCGCCTGTGCGATTGCTGCCGCAGCTCGTCCAGCACCTGCGTCGCACGGGGGCCGCGGCCACGGTTCTGGTTCCGCATTGGCCGGCGCAGCAGTGATACGCCCCTTTAGTGGGGCTGGCGGACGAGGTCGTCCACTTGGCGCCGCGCAGCCTGAGTCTTCTGCTCACGCCCTTTGCTCCGTTTCCAGAGTGCAAGCGCTGGAGCATGATGGCAGTGCGCGTCTCGTGCACACCTACGCCCGCCCCACGGGCTGCCTCATGAGCAGCGTCCCCTCCGATTGCTTCTCCTCCCTCCTTCCTCCCCACCTCGCTGCCGCGGCCTTGGAGCTGCATACTGCCTCGCTGCGCGCCTCGTCGCAGCGTGCCATTGCGTCAAATGCGCGCCAGTATGAGTTGGCGGTTGCGCAGCTTGGGCTCGGCGACCCCTACCCGGTGCAGGACCACAAGGTGTGGGCATTCGTTGTCTGGCTGCGCTACCGCGGCACCGTGCATCCTGCCGCGTTTAAGCAGTACGTCTCTGCCGTGGCGACGGTGGCGCGCTTGCGCGGGCAGCAGTGGGTGCATGGGCCCGAGGTGGCCTCCATCATCGCCGGCTGCGTGCAACTCCTGCGACCGGCACTGGACGTGTGCAAGCGCGGCTACTTGCCGGCGTCTGTCGCATTGCAGGTGTTGCGGGCTGGGGACGCCTCGAGCGACCCTGGCGACATGCTGGCCGCTCTCGTCGTCCAGTTCTGCTTCATCTTCTTCAGCCGCGGTCACACCGCGCTGGCGTTGCTTAAGGCGGATGTGACGCTCTCGGACGACGACGTGTCGCTGGTGGTGACGGCGTTTTCCCACAAGGTGCCTCATGGGTTGATATGTGTTCCCCGTTAGCCTCATGGGCTGACCGCCTTGCTTGTAGTAGTTAGTTTATCTCGTGGGATGCCCCACGTTACTTTTCGTTTCATCTTTCCTTTGGCCATTTATCACAGCTGACGTTATAAGTGCTTGTACTGTGGTACTCTAGTTTATAGATAGTCTGCGATAGTGATCTCATGACTCATCTGTGATGCGCCTGCTTGCCCTTCTAGCTTGCCTGCTCTGTTTGCATGCTCGCCCTCAAGCGGAGCTCGCGAGGATTGCCTCAGGTTTTTTATTTCGAGCTACTGCATAGCTCGCCGACTCGCCCGCTTACCTTCTTTGTTTGAGTATGCGGTGCCACAATGTAACACCTCGGGGCCGTGAAGGCCATTTTATCACAGCTGACGTTATAAATGTGCTTCTTCGGGCGGGGCTTGCTACCAACTCCATGTCGTCGGGAGCCTGCACGACAACAAGCTAAAGCAATTTACCATTGATCCCATGAAGGCACAGTCATGTGTGCTGCGCAGTGCCGAATCTAACTCTTCCTTGAATGTGCCATGTGACATGACACTGTTGTCTTCTATTAAGCTCGTAGAGGTCCATTGGTCTTTCCTAAGAGGGTGAGTGTTTTGGAAAGTCGCGTCTGCTACCCTTTCAACGCACTTCTCGCTCATCATGCTCTTCCTTGCAGCGTGGTCTGCAGATGTGCCACACTGAAAATGACATGTTGTTCCCAGGTAAGATGACTTGCAGGGCCACCCTGTTTGGGCTGAAGCGTGCAGTGTTGGTCTTCGGTGTCAATTGTCATTTCCTTCAATGATTGATAAGAATCGCAAGGTAAAGGAAATTGCACACCGTCGGTGTCAGAACAGAGGTCAATCACTTCGATTGCCGACCCAAAGTGCCGTGATACCACTCCCGTCCCATCATTTGTCTTCATGTCCCAATCGCCATCGAGCTCATCAAGCATGCCAGATCGCCCTTCCGCCGCAAGCCCATCGTTCGACATCCTGCCGCTGCCGTCCGGATTGCGCCGATTCCCACACAGGGCGAGTGCCTGCATGTACGCTTTGTGAGGCACAGAACATGGCTCAAACCTATGGTATGGGAATGTTTGGGCCGTTTCAAGAATCAGCCAAAAAGACAGGTGGCACCACGAAGCACATATCCCAACAATATCGGACCGGATCTCTCTGAATCCATAAGTGCCGGCTGGAAGCTGTGGCAATCCTACACAACTTGTGTATATGAAAATTTTCAGGCTGGGCAAGCTTTCACCCATTCAAAGGAGCGCGGGTTTCTGAGGGGTGGCAAATCACTGCGAGGCATGGTTTAGCTTTCGACCTGAAACCAGAGTCTGCGTAGTTCGTGTTGCTTATGATTTGTCTGTTGCTATAATGATTCCTTGGCTGTTCCCAACGCATGTTGCCCTGATATTTCAATTCATGGGTGTTATCACCCTGGGGTGCCTGTTGAATGTGGATTCGTAATTGGCCACCACCTATTAAATGCAACAGCCACACGCCCCAGGCCAGCCTACATCGCAAGACAATTGGCCGTAGCAGCCTTGAAGCAACGCATGCAGTAATGAACATGTCGGCGCACGATGTATGTTCGCTTGTCCCATGTAGCGTCCTATCTAGAACGACCTATACTAGAGTCAGCACCTCAAGCATGCACACAATGACACAGAACGTTCTCAACACAGTAGCATAACACAGTTGACATGTTTTGTGTGCGTTCCCTGCTGCCAAATGCTTTTGGGAGAAGAAATGGGCAGAAGTGGGTGGTTTTCGGCGCCCAGAAACATCAAGCCATGCAAACCCATACATTTCTGTCAGCAATCCAGGCAATGTCGTCGCGAAAAAACCCACAGGGAACGGTGCAAATGTACCTCTTGTTACGTCAACTAGCATTGATAACATGCTGTATGCAAAATTCGTCAGGCGCATCACTGCATGGGTGAATACGTTCAAGCCAATGGTCCCTGGCAGGGTTTGTTGAACCTCCAGGTGCCACAACACGCCATTTGCGCAACCCTGCAGGGTCCCTGGACTCATTCGTATTCTGTGTGGTCATGACACACACTAACACATCCAATGCTCTTTGATTTAGGGACAGTGGCGCGATTGAAGGTGGGTGATGCTTCCAAGGTGTAATATGCCACCCCATCGGCAACTCCCGGAAACGCCGCTGTGCTTCTATACATCCGCCAAAAGGTAGCAGCTGACTTCTGTGAATCAATGCGTTTGTAACATTACGAACTATGACAAGATGATTTATCAGCGGTTAACCAATCCGGAGCATGGAACAAAGAGAAGTTGCCTCCTACATTGCTCACGTGCGCATGGTGGACTGTCGTTCTGGTTGGCAATCAGCAAAACTTCCTTATGACTATCAGCACAGACTAAAGGTACCTACACATGAATCTGAACTTCAGGTGTCCATGATCTTTCTCGCTCATCACGGGTTCGAATAACATTGCATTCCACCCATACTTGTACGGTAGGTACAAGTGCACCCTAGATGAGTTGAGATAAGCAAATCAGAGGCACGACCTCACGTCCCTTGGCCTGCTAAGCCCCAAGCGATGCTCGTGAGTTTAGTTCAGTATATGAGTACGGCAAGCGATTCAAGCAGGATGCTGCCCGTTAGCGACAGGCTGGTCTGGCAAAACGTTGCGTTGATGGCTGCTTTGTTCAGTGTCGAACGGGTGGTGCTGTCCCAGATTGTTTTCTCTTATAAAGGAGCATCATGAGATCAGCTAAATCAACGGCTTCGAAGACAGCCAGGTCTCTGCAGCTCAGGCTGAAAAGCAACACCCCAGCCTCGCAAGTGCGCATGACATCGACTCGTCAGGGAACGAAAGCAGCGGGGAGAGTCACGCCCCCTCTCACAGCATCAAAATGTCGCTCACAAGGGTCAATCCACCAAATGTTCCGGCGGTAAATCACAGCATGGCCTCAACACAGGCTGGTGCGCGAACAGTGCACTTTCATGAATCGGCCGCCACATGGCTACAAGCGTATTACCCCAATGAAAGGTTACTGAGGTGCCTTCTAACTCTCTCAAAACCGTCCATGCATATTTGGAAGCAGCAGCTGCATCGCTTGCCTACCCATGCAAGTTGCATGGGATAACTATTGTCGGTGTGCACGATCTTTGCACAAAGAAGAGTGACACTTCATGAGCTGGGAGTCAAATCATCGAGAGGAACGCTGTTTCAGGCCTATGATACGATACCTCGTATGATCAGCAAATGAACCAGATGTTACCACGGGCGAAAGAAGTGCATTTATGCTGGTATACGATGGTCCAAGCGCAACCGTAACGCTCATGTCGACATGTCTGCCGAGTAACAGGCAACCTATTTCCCCTTGACGAGACGGCAACAGATGCTCCACTATACTGAAAGAGGTAAGAGGCAGCAAGGGCGCACTTGCGGTTCAAGGTGATTTCAGGTCGAGAAGAGAGCTCTTCGACACGTCTGAAGCTCCGCCTTAGAAGAACTTCAGGATACCTTCTTCCTGCAGGGTGGTGTAGATACTTTACCTTTCGACAGATGTCTCGTGCTTCTATGGTGCTGTGGCTTATATGTAATCTCCTAGCCACAGCCATGACTGTGAACGGATGGCAAATTGAGCACACACACCATGTTCATATTGATATGTCAATACATATGAGTCATGCCATGACTCGTGTCCTACTCAAACGCGGCGCAACAGTGCACCTATCTGAGTCTATCGCAACCCTGGCAACCACGAGACTGTTTCCTCTCACAAGCACACCAAAACTGCACAAGCACTGCATTCCGGAATGTTCAGCACTGGCTGACGAAGACTGCTGAGGATGGAGAATACAAGCCCTCGATGTCTACACCACAATGGTGCCTTGTATCATTTGCAACCAACTCAATGCAGAAAGCATACATGTATGTTAAACAGATTGCAACCATTTTGCCAGTCAAATCCCACCAGCTAGAGTGCACATGGCATCTCCAAATGCAACTGCTGATACGCCATGAACACTGAATGAAGCCTAGGCCCTAGGGGCTGGATTACGATGTGACAGGTGAGTTCGTTTGGTGTGCCTGTAAGCGGAGCATCAAGGGGCATGATTGTGTTGCCTCTGTATCTGATTCCAATCACCCCACCACATACTTCTTGAGCCCGTCGATACTGCGCTAGCCCGTTTGATGATGGACCAACATGTACATGCCAGCCAAGTGCTCAAGGTGGCAACTCAGTGCCAGATGATCATTTCTGCTGCACCACAGTGCGTTCCAGGCCAAATAGCGGCCAATCACCTCCGCCACTAGTGTTGCCGTGAAGCTTCTGACAATACAGCGCCATCATGAAAATGTATCGAGGCTACGGGGTACTCCCGATAACTCAGCTAAGCCGGTCCTGGTCGCATGCCTTGCCTGCACAATTGCCAGCAATCACAAGCATGCTCGGTTGGTATGTCGACCTTGTGGTCATCGCTTATGGGGATAAGGTGACACAAGGCATTCCATGCAAGCAGGAGAGCTGTGCCAACCAGAAAGCAATTGCAGCTGTTTGTTATGCCATACCCCACCATGGGTGCGTCACGTCGATGCTGAAGATGATAAGGACGATTATCATGATGGTGACAACGACGATGACGACCATGAAAAAGAAATATACGCCGGCCCAAAGGCAGCATTGACACCGGGCGACACAGCCAGAGCTGATCTCAATCCTAATCATGATGACGATGCTGTACTATGTACAATGCTAGACTCAGCTCAGAAAGCATGCACTAGTCCTTCTTCTCCTTGCCTGCCATTCTGCTGACGCATAAAGCAATCATGCTCTTGCAGTTCCCGGCAGTGGCGATCATTGTCTAGAATATGGGCTCTGAACATGATGTATCAGCCAGGGCGCGCTGCCTGGCGAGACCTTCCAGTGCCGTGGACGGCTGCAGACGTCGGGTACTCATGGGAGTCGGGCTGTGACACCTGCCATACCCGACATGCCTCGAAGTGCCGCTCTGCACCTCTGCAGCTTCACCCCCAGACTCTCAACTTCAGACATCAGAGCATTCCTCTGCAAGACATTCAAGCTCACCTGCGCTCGACGGCGTGCAGAAGTTGAAAAGGGTTCCCATGGGTTCTGCAGCATTTTCACCCCACCAATCCAGGCCCTCCCACAACGGAGGCATCGTGTGGCCTCCTTGAACCACAAATCATCCAAGTCCAAGGGGAGCACCTGATCTGTGACGGGCAATTCTGGATTCAAGGGGCGAAGCAGCCACACAGTCTCCTCCGTAGAGAGCACCTGCATTCATGGCGCGGCAAAAGCTGCGTGCGCTGAGATCTGAAGCCTCAAAACTCTCGGCCACACGCTGTGATGTGTTGCCAGAGATACGCGATTGAGGCAGCTGTGTTCTGCGGCAGAGAGGTCGTGGGGAGATTCCCGGAACTTGAGGGCGCGACAGGTGCCACTCCGTAACGTTTCCCAAGACCATGACATGCAGCAGGTTCAGATGCCCGCGAATGCATTTTTGGACAGGTTTGGGGTCAACTCCATCCTGATGAAGCACTGCCATTGTGCCATTGCTGTTGTGTCGTTCACCTGCGCTCTCATGTACAAGTCCCGTTCAAGTTCCCTTCAAATCCCTTCAAGGCACATTACTTGAAGCCGATGCCACATGTTTCTCTGTATAAACTCTCACTGAAAACATTCAATTATATGATGTAAAACAGGGGAGCTGCCTGGATTTGAAACAAGGACGGCCGTCAGAGAGCAAATAAATGCAGGAAAGTTCGAATGCTCGATGGATATTTGATGGTGTTGAAACTGTAATCTGGGCATACTCGCAGGCTACTAAGACCTAGCATTGGGTCACTTCTTACAGCGAACAACTTGGAGAACATATGCTGGAACCAGACTCCCGTTACGGGCCAGACCGTTGGACTGGGGAATGTAAGAAGGTGTGGCAATTTTGCTGACTCAAAACCATGCCAGCAGGCTGCAGTCACGATTGCTTCCCTACACATCCGAACTACGGATGTGCTGTGTGCGCGTGCGGTCGAGTCAGGCTGCAGCTCCAACTTGGTGATGATTTCGCGTAATGGTTGCTCGGTGTTGCTCTTGCTGGAGGGCGCAGTGCATGCACCGATGGCCTCTTGCACAAGCAAGCCTAGTAGCATGCGCCAGTGCGTCTCCACTGCCGCAACTTCAAAGTGCTTGGGTCCATGTGGAAGCAATGCGGGAAGGCACTCGCATGCAGCACAGGACGCCGGTTGGGTGTGGCACAGCAATCAGCTTCTCCATGGCAGAGCGTACCCAAATGTCTTTCTAATGTGCCAGCTGTTCGGAGAGCAGTGTGCCTTCGTGCGAACAAGATCTACATGGGGGCCGGCCAACTTTCTGTGTCAGAGCCATGCAGCACTGTGCACTTTCTCATGGGCAAAGTCTGCGTGATATCCCTTGTCTGGCATGGCCATTGAGTGCGCAGGATGTCTCCGGTTTGCTTCAGAACGTCCATATGTGCTGCGTGTTTTCCTCTGAGGGTGGAAAGGGACAGAGAGCGCATGCGCCGTGGTTGCGATCTCCGAGTGAGCGTAAAGAAAGAGACATGCAGGACCTCGTGCACGTCGTGCACTGCACAATTCTCCAGCCTTCCCACGACCTTGGGCCATATCTCCCATCCCTCACACACGCAGTGGAGCACGCTTTCCG
Source organism: Nuphar pumila (assembly GCF_984573655.1). Classification (NCBI taxonomy): domain Eukaryota; kingdom Viridiplantae; phylum Streptophyta; class Magnoliopsida; order Nymphaeales; family Nymphaeaceae; genus Nuphar; species Nuphar pumila. Next base: position 69,555 of record NW_028323230.1, on the reverse strand, counting down.
AACGCACATGTACATGGAAGTTTAACGCATGCTCAACAAAGGGCTTACATATCAATCCAGGCTGAATGCAACACGAAGCGTCATGGCTCAGGTTGCGCGACCGCACGGCACATCGAGTGCCCGCTCAGATTGCGCTTATGCAGCGGTTGTGCAACGGACGTGTTCTACGCATACTTGATCACATGCGTTACATACCCATGCATAACATCCGAAAGATGAGTAGTTCGCTGCATTCCGTGTTGGTCGCGTTGGCCGAGTCACGATGCCTGGCTCTCCCTAGCTATCTGGTGACTGCACTGGGAATGGTCCCCGCCCAAGTTTGCGAGGGACAAAAGATTGTCTACATCTTCGTCAACGCGACTATTGGTCACACGAATAATAAATTTGTAACGCAGAAGCAGCGACACGCCTTACGTCTTCTTGCGCGACCTGTAAAACAAGTACCTGAATCTCTAGTCTCCGTACCTCTGAAAAACCCGAACCCTTCAAATTGTCACGCATGCAGGCTCGTCTTCAAATGAGTGCAACCTGATTGCCACTTGACATGTCAGTGATTTGTGAGGGCACCTAACGTTTTAGGGACACCAGGTCATCATGCAACAGTGTATCTTTGGTCTGTACATCATTAATCCTTCTGGTGGTCTCATATTTGACCAGCTTTTCGGGACAGCTAAGCCGACCAAGGAGAATGCCGCTCTCTCGCTGGCAAGTACATGGGATAGCATGAGCGCTATTGCAGTCAGTCTTTCTCCGGTCGGGGACTGTAAAGGAATTACATGCATGGAGGCGGACACCTTTACCCTGGAGGTGTGGCCCACTGTGCTTGGGTGTCATGCTGTCATGAGGGTCCCCAGATAGGACAGTTGTGCATCGTCCTCGTCAATGTCTTGCGGATACGCACAAAACTCTCGGACATGGCAGCATCATATCCAAATCTGAGCTTGGATATACTTCGATATTCTGTGCCTGTCTGTCAAATTCTCTGCTCCCAAGAACCATGGACTAAAAAGGCCAACGCCCATGCGATTACAGGGTTTGACAATGTTTCCAGAAGCTCTTCAGGTGTCTTCGCCTCGTGTATTCATGCCTGCAACCTCGATCCCGGACGTTCTCTCTCAGCTTGTCAAAACACAATGGCGATAGACATTGGCTGCGACCTGTGCGGACATAATCTCACAAAGATGGCCCCTGATTGTCCTTCTGCTGGCTCTTTCTCCTCGGTGCCAGGCTTCGCATGACGCCTTCGTTGACTCCCTTGGCAGGATGTGTGCAGGTGTTCCAGACGCTGACAGGCCTAAAATTCCTCTTGTTTGTAGCGCCCGGTACCAAAAACGCACAGGAGGTATTGCAGAAGGTGTACGAGCTATATGCTGACTACGTGATGAAGGATCCCTTCTACCCTATGGACATGCGGATAAAGAGTGAGGCGTTCAAGGAAGTGCTGACGCGGACAATGATGCTGTACGAGGGCGCAGCAGGCCAGCTTAGGAACCTCTGACCAGATGCTCGCCAGACTGCATCATTTATGACTCTAAGACTCCAAGCACGCAGGGCATGCAGGCAATTCAGGGGCCGGGGTGAGCCTGTCTTCGCACAGTGTCGCCACATGGTGACCACCCCCTGGGAAGAATGCCGTGACACAGTGTTTCGCCAGGCAGAGTGATTTTTGGGTTTGGATGCCTGAAAATACATGAATTTTGTGGACAGAAATGGGGCCGAAATACCGCCGTGACAGCCGTTGGTCAAGTGGCGTTGCAGTTGCAGCAACTGTCGAGGAAGGCATGCGACACTGATCAGGCGGGGCACCTTTCAGCAATCTGAAGAGAGCTATGGAAATGCTGTTTGCTAAAGCAAGCGCCCGACCAAGGGCTGAGCAAAGACTTTGAATGTATCTGGTTCGGAGATACAGCCCAATCTGGGTGGCTGTTGGTGCAGACGGATCTGTGTAACCAGGTGCCGTCATTCATTCTATCGACTGTTATTACGAGGAAGCACATGCTTCTGCATTGCAGGCATGAATATAGGATGTGAGTTCATGTTTAGAGCCATTGGGAGCAATACTTTTGCGAGGTGGAACTAATGTTGGTTCCTTTGAATCTCAGTGCAGCTCCTGCTTCTCTATTTCCTGCGTTTCCAATAACGGGTCAGTTCTGCATTTCAGTCGAAAGCATGCAGGGAAAGGTTCGCGTTGTTGCCAACATGTTGTCTCTTTTGACAAAACAGACAAAAGTGCACCAGTTGGATGGCAACTTCTCTGGCTGAACCGTTGGACAGGAATGCTGTAAATGGACCGGACATCACCCTCAGCTGATGCACAATGTCAATACGCTTCTCACAAAGATGGCTCTTATGTTAGGAGCACAACGGGGCATGCGATTCCGCGTAGTATGCCTCAGGACATGAATGCAAGAAACACTTCTCAAGAGGTGCGGTGGGCATCATACGCCAGCCCTCCACTGTTGTGTAAAAACACAGGGTATTGATGGATCTAAATACAAGACAATTACTACGCAATAACCGTCAGTCACGACTAACAAGGCGCACATCCAAGGCACCAATTAGGCGGGTCCCAAATGCTCAAGCTAGATGGATCGTAAGAAGTCCTCGATGCTGGCATGCATCGACGTATATATTCGATCCGGACATGGACCCTCTTGAGACACCTCTAGGCATCCTCATGTGCTCGAGGACGGTACCACCGAATCCTAGACCTACCCGCCAGATTACGTACACGGTCATGTGCACGGCCTGGAATGAATGCCCTTACAATCACGCACGGCCTGGCACGATTATAAGGCCTAACCATCACCCGACTAATGCGCTATTTCTATTATCTAGTCCCTACAGGATTCACACATAACATCCACTTGATAAAATCAGTAAGCAATCGAAAAAGAAAGAGATACGCCAGCCCAAAGAAGGTGGCGTTGACAATTTATAATCAAGCTTATAATCAAGCGGGCGAGACAGCCAAAGCTGATCTCGCGCCTGACGTGGAAGCATGCAGCACTCAACAGAGAGCACACAGGACTAGGGGGGTTGCTTAGAGAAGGAGTCAAAGGCAGGCCCCAAGATACTGCTATCGACGGGAGACGGGAAAGCAAAAGAGAGGGCGGAGGCACCAAAGCAGGCTAGAGTAAACTCGGGCGTGGAACTCGCTGAGCACCGGGGAAAAGTAAGCAACAGAATGATGTGGTGACATACCACTTGTTGTACCGGGCGGGGTTAATGGCGCCAGTCTCAGTGGTGCATCCTGCTGCATTCACCTATCTGCGCCACAATGATTTGAAGGTGGTGCGGTGCCTTTGCAACACTGGACGGAGCGGACCCGGTATTGGCGACCCCAACATCTAGAGCTGGCCCAACTATCACGTGAGACGTGTGGACGCATGGGGCAAGCCGGCGATGCAGTTGCTCAGCTCCTTGGCAACGGGGAGTCGTGTAGAAGGACGTTTCCATCACTGTCGCACTACGCAGACTCAGATCTGTACAGAGGCAACGGCGGGCATGGCTGTCCCAGCCACTGAAATATCCTGACGATTCATTTGAGCTTAGCAACCTGTCTGTAGTTCGGCTTGTCCATGCATCTAACACGTTCAGCACACAATTATCACAACACCTAAAAAACAACCCGACGCACTTGGGGTTGTTCACAACGAGTAGGCGGCAGAGTCCGTGCAATATATCCGCGAAAAACGGACCTCAAACCGTCGTGTGCACTGGTATGGCGATGCGCAAGAATTGAGGGTCGTCAAGCGTCAGCAACAATTGGATTGGATTGTGCGTGGGTCATGGGCATGTAGACAGGCGTGCAGCAAAATGATTACATGTTCGCAGAGTGGGTTGTGGATTCCGCACCTATCCCAATACATTTGTGTCAGATGTTCGTCAGCACCCAGATGAGTAAGGAATATGTGTGCAATGTGCTTTTGGTCGACACGTAGCTTATCGAATTGTTCAAAATGTATCAGATACGCCACTACTTAAATTCATGCGATTTCGATGCTGATCCTTATTGTCTAACGTTGGTCCTTGCCCAAGCAGTCACGCGTGACATAAAGCTTCGTCGCTCGGCCTGCTTTGTGCAACGATGCTGATAAAAGCATTTCTTTAGGACCAGGTATGTATCTTCACGAAATTAAATCAAATCGTAGCAGTACAATTCCCCGACGGCATGCCCCTGCTGGGCGGTGTCGTACTCGATGCATCCTCCGTACGGTACACCAGCACATGTTCGCTTGTTCGTTCCTCCACGAGAATTTTCCTGGACGCCCCGTCGTGCATGGGGCGCTTGTTGCCACTCACGCATGTGTCGCCTGGGCGACAATATTAGGGCCACGATGCGTTCGAACGTGAATTCGTGCCGTCAGAAGCTGCAGAGCTGTGACGCCGCGTCGCCAAGCGCGCAATGCGTGAATCCACAAAGGAACTCGCCGCACGCAATCATGCATTCGCTGCAGTTTCACTTGACATCGATGTAAGAGCACTGCTGAGGGTACTCTGCTGCGCGGCGACGGCTCAAGTGGGACAGCGACAACCATGCACATGCATGTCGACATAAACGAGGCACTCTGTCCACACAAGGTTGGCGGCGTCGCTCTTGCACAGGTGGACACTTTTACGGACGACAGAACGTTCCAAATTCGATGAAGATAGTGATCATCGACTGAGTGCTACATGAAGAACCGAGGCTGTCATCAATGATGGTCTCATTGTCGTTTTTCAACATGTGCTGCAGTGCCCGTCCATGCAACAATAATGCTCCGACCCACATATTAACAAGATAGTAATTCCAGCAGCAACATGGCTGTTTCCAACAGCTAAATGGGCTTCAGGACTTTGTGCAATGTCAGACTCCTGTCGTAGCACCGCGAAGACAGGCTCTTGAGCGGATGCTCGTGATCACAAATGCATAGCGGAGTATTACCTGGCGTGTGGAGAAAGTGAGGAGGCAGCTGACGCAGGTCCAGGATTAGCTTCTGTGCATTTGATGTACGACCACTCCACCGTTCGCTTGTGTACATCGTGACCTTGTATGCAGATTCTTCATTCCTCGAGTTGTGTAGGGGCACGTGTTTGCATTTCACCAGGACCTGCAGATTGGTGTGGGTGAAGCGATGCGGGGCCATTTCCCTCCTGCCGTGCATAGTCCTGCGCCACCCTCGCTTTCAGAGACAAGCTCAAGGGGCTGCCAGGATGCGGTCCACCTGCTGTGTAATGACGTGTGCACTGCTGATGATCGCTACAACTCAAGCGGCCATGCCTGGGGCCGGAATCCTTCTTCTGGGCAAATCAGCTGGTCCGAGACGCACAGCGCACGAAGCGAATGCCGAAGCACTGCAAGACATCGCACACCTCCAGCAGGAAAGGGCACCAAGCAGGCTGCATGCGCACAAGGAGATACGCGGAGCGAATCAGAACAACAGCGCGGAAGTTACGGTGACCAGTGAAATGAGCCAAGCGGACAGAAAATCAAGATTGGTGGTCAGAGTGACAGAACTCCAGGGTGATGGTCATGGGATCAACCGAGCACGGGGCAAGGCGTGGGATAGACGGCGGGTTGCAGCAGGCAAAGGGCCCCATCATTGGGAATTGAGCATCCTCAGAGCGGAGGATGATGGTGTCTTGGAAGCTGCCAGCAAGAACGATCAAATGTTGAGCAGCCTGAACGTGAAGAGCGCTCGTGCCTTGCTAGCCGCAGCCAAGAATGTCACAAAGCCGGCTCCATCAACCCCTCCGCCGCCGCCGCGGCAATGCAGCAAGGTGGTTGTGTGTGATGTTGGTCAAGTGCGGTCTGCACTGCCAGATTGCAAGTGTCTTGGTGCGTGCAATTGTCATGCGAGGCCTGCCCATGAGTCACCAGAGGCACCATCATGGTGGTGCTTTGTCATTGAATATTTGCATGGCAAGTAGAAATCCAGCTTGAAGCCTGGCTTGCATGTCTTTCCACCTGAAAAACTGTGAACCTTCTTGCTTTGACCATTAGCTATGATTGAACTCTGACTTCTGTGCAATCGTTGATAGCCCACAGATTTATAAGCGCGCTTTTCATTGTGAAATGACGAGCATGAAAATAAATTGATGTGTGAATGCCCTGCATTCGGGATTCACACTGCTGGGACAGCAAAGCTGAGGTAATGGCTATGAGTAACTAGTGCTCACTACTTGCGTTACGCAACGCCGAAAGAAGTAGCAGTGCTGCTTAACCTCTTCTGTTGCAGCTGCCTTGTTGTGAGCACTTGGTCTCACCGTATTGCTTGGCTGTTCAGATGCTCCTCCTGTTGAGCCTCCGCAGTTGCCCCCTCCTCCCCCTTCAGCGCCTTCCATGACAGGGCCTGTCTTGAATCCACGCCAAGTGTCACCGCCAGTTCCGGGGAAAGTGGAGACTCAGGATTTCAGCAATGCCAGCTTTGGCATGATTGCTGCAGCCATACTGGCAGTAGCCCTCCTGATGGGCGTTGGGTCATGTGCGTCCTGAATGATCACATCGCTGTGGCAATACTTGGCGGAGGCATGTTGATAGCAGTGCATATGTGGTGGATGGAATGTTGCAAGTAATGCTTGGGCAATGTCCACAAATGTTTGGTGGAGATGATGAGGACTGTGCTCAGTGGAGGTGTGCACGCACCATCCAAAGAACTTACACAGCTGCAGGATTCCCTCGGTTTTCTTTCAGCAGAATGCTGTTTGTATGGACACGTCTTGACTGGAGGAGTGAATAACATGCTTGTTTGCATTGTGTGGTTCGATCAAAGACGGGCGTCGTTGCAGTCAGATGGATGCACGGAAGTACATGAATGTAAAACAGATGAATAGTCTTGTTTGTTTTTCTGATTGAAATCAATCAGTCATCATGCCATGTAGTTGTGTAACTCACCACGCTAGCAGTTTTAATATTGTCTTCTCCACGAGTACACTTACAAAGTCGATCCTGCTGCTGCAGTTTTTGCTTACCGCCACGTCAAGGCCATGGCGGAAACGGGACAGCTTCCAGACATCGCTGGCTCGTCAGAAATGAAGCCTCCCGAGTCCAAGACGGGATGTGGATACCCAGGATATCCTGATTCCCTGGCAGTGTCAATGAATCCTGTCTGGAATGCTAATGATCCCGAAATCTCAACACCTCATGATCCGGAAGACAAGACACCCGATGCAGGAGACCTCACAGCTCTTGATCCCAATGATGTCGATCCGTACACAGATTCCGAAGGAGGTGACGACGAGGCTGACAATAATGACGATCAGGTCTTGCATGATTCCCCTACGTGTGTTGCCTGCAACGAGCAGATGGATGAGCGACAAAAGGACAAGTGTTCTTGGTCAGGTCCCTCGTGGTCTGATTGCTCTACTTCCGTCCATGCCGCGCATGCCTTGAGTGTGGGATGCAAAATTTGACTGCGCAAAATGAATTTATAATCAAGGTGTAGTTGCAGCTGGCTGGCGGCTTTCTTCTCCATCAGACGAGAGCAGCCACCTCGATCGCTGACATGACGCCTTGAATGCCTCACACTGACACTAGAGTTGCCCGAAGACTCTGCTGTTCATAAACTCTTTGCATTGACTCGGCCCTGACATCAATCATGCCCAAACCAATTGTGCTTGTATTCCTGTGTGTGTAAGGGTGCCTCCATTGACGCCCGCTATGCAACTCTCAGAATACGCCATTACGGGCTTTCAGACCCGTCCTAAGGCGAGCCCTTCCGAGCTGTTTCATCATCGAAGCCAGCAAATTCACGTGGCAAACGCTTCGAAGCTGGAGTTCATGTCTGGATTCATTTTGTCCTCATGTTCGTACTACGACGCTTCTCCAGTGAGCTGGTCACGTGTTTAGAGGAGAAAAACCGGCCTATTGAACAATTGCCATGAGTTGCATTTGGGCTGTCATTTCTACCTCAACACGCTTCAGTATGTCTGCAAACTTGTCAACTAGCAAGAAGGGAGTGGCCTATAGACTTCACACGGCCCTTCGCTTGAGAGCGAGTGAACACCTCGAGGGCAGGAAGGGGCAGGCCTCCGGGACTCCCGGACCGGGAGACAGAGAGGGCTGGAATCAGAAGGCTCAGATACTGGTATCGAGCATCGCAATAGCATATTGAGTACCAAGGATGCAAATGCAAAACCATGTCGGTGCATAGACATCAAGACAAACATCGCTATTTGACAGAATTTCGGAAACATCTCTCGGTGCGTACACGATCACATGGTTAGACACGCGACACAGCACGCCCGTGCGGTGAATTGGGTCATAACGCATCAAAGCACGTCGCAACGGTGCCCAAGCGATATTTCACAGAAATATGTTGATGAAACTTCCAGGAGAGAGCTTTGCGTGGTGTGAAGGACTCTGGACAGTTCTTGAAAACGAGGACGCCAATCGAAGTTTGTTTGCATACATGCAAACAAACTTGGATGGTTTGTAGTTGCAGTGTTCCGATACAATCGGTGATCACAAATGGAAAATGTTAATTGACTTGCATATTAGTGCAAGAGGGCGGATGAGCTTAGGTGCTGAGTTCCTGAATTCAGACCTCCGACACTCGGCCCAAGTTACGGAACTCTGAATGGTAGCAGCAGGTGGGGAGGCTGTAATCCCAGAGGCTCCGTCGCACGTCACAGCTGCATCTTGTCTTCGTAAGCATCTGGTCAGAACTGGTCCATGCATGTCTGTTGACGCATGTGCAGGGCGGTGATTTGAATTGCAGCGTCGTTGCCTTACTTGTCAAAATGCACGATCCACTCCCTGTGAAGCGTTTGACTCGCATCGGCTTTACTGATGGGGCGCACAGTTCAATGTGTTCTCCTTTTAAATGTCGCAGTGGCCTCCTCGCTGCCATGGTGGCCATGGTTATCACCGTTGTCAGTGGTAAGCTTCCGCGCTGACGCCTTTACTTCAGCTGGTGACCAAATTTAAGCACATCAACATAGAAGCCGTGTCTATGCGTCTAGACATGGAGAGCGCATGGAAGCTTGCCACTGACGGCTTGCCTGTTTCAGAGTGTGGCTTTCGTCTCTGACTTCTGTTCCCACAAGGCTTGCCCCGCGTTGCGATGAAAACAATTGGGTGTTGCATGTTGGAAGCGCCTTTCGGTCAGAGGCTACTCGTCTTTAAGATTTTCTGACGATTGTGTGCTACTATCCCGCAACCCGGGCATCTGTATGCGTGACTGAGCTCTTTAGGCCGCACTGTCAGTGACACTGGAAGCGCCCTTAGGCCTAGACTCAGTCGAACTGAGTATCCATTGCTGGTGTCTGTGATGTGTTATGTGGCCCATACTGCGGTTGTCCTCGAGGGAACCTGCCGCTGTCGGCCATGTTGACACTGGCAAACAACCTCGGTACCGAAGAATGTCCGAGACAACGCAGAACGTTTCTTAAGACGTAGAATCTCCTATGATCCGTTTGTATGGACAGCTGCAAAGCGCTCAACATGAAAGGCTCGTTGTAGATTAAGAAAGTAGTAGAGCCGATTCGCAAAACAGTGGGTACGCCGGAGGTAGCCAAGTGGGTATCCCCGGTGGTGCCTTCGGAGCACCAATACGTAGGTAAAACGATTGGTCATAAATGAAGCCTCTCCTTCCAATCACTTGTAAAGGTTGTGTAAGCCATCGAAAGACATCATGACGAGAAGTTGGCAGATAAGGCAACATAAACAGTCTCTGCAAGACGAATAATGTCTAGGAGAACCGCCCATTACCTATAGCTTGAAAATAACCGAAATTCGGTAATCATCCGATGCGATGCTGTCTGTTATTGATGCGCTAAAAAACACGAGCGCTGCTGCAGGGCAATGCGACAACTCCGTTTTGAATTTCACCGCGCCATGCTGCCCAGGTACGGCAACAGCGCCTGAAGAGTAATTTATACAAGGCTGGGCACGGGCCCTGAGCTTTCTCACAATCTTACAATGCAAGCATGTGCACGTATACGCGATGTTTTTGGTAGCATATTGACACCAACACGATTGGCTGACACTGCACTGTTAGACACTACGGCGGGGAGGTTTGGGGAAGCGCAGCCGCTCCGCTCACCTAAGTGAACCACAAACTGAGTCCAGTTGTGGCAGGGACTTGGTGGTGTGACAAATGAGAAAATGTTGAGTTTACTCCACATTTTCTATGTGGAGAATATGTTTGAGAAGCTTTAGGCACAAATAGGTGCACCAGTTGGAGCATGGGGAGGAAATTCTGCGTGTCGTCATTGCCATCGAATGATTTGTCACCTTGGCCAATTGGCGTAATGTGCTCACATGGTGGCAAAGCACGAGTCATGGTGACCAGGCTCTTCTTGAGTTTGGGGGGCGCAGTGCCCCTCAACTGGGTGAACAAATAGCTCAGTCCAGTTATGGCTGAGGACTTGGTGGCATGGTGATGGCAAATTGGCATAGGGCTCAGCAACAGCATTGTGCTTACGTGGTGGCATAAGCGAGTCAACCTTGTTTATTCTGTACCAGGCCTCCACATTGGTGAGTTTGCCGTTCATTCAGGTAACACGACATGCAGAATACCCATATGGCCCCCCTCCCCTGTCTTTAACTTGACGCTGCACCCGCTCAAGAAAGTCTCTATCGGGCAATACGCTGTGTCTGTGTCATAGCCTCAATGGGGGGGGGCCCGGGGATCGAGGGGCCGCAGCGCCCCCTAACCTGAGTGAACATTAAACTCAGCACACACCATGCAAGCACAACCCGAATAAACAACAAACTTAATGCAGCTATGGCATAGGTGGTCTGGTGGTTGAGTGTGCGCGTTTACTGATTCCCTGTGATGGCAAGAGCTTGGTGATGTGGCAATCCTATAACGAGTCCGCCCCCAAATATCTCGGATCTGCAGACGTGCCGTGGCCGGTAACAGGGTGTTGTTCCCAGTCTCACAAACTGCAAACCACACTGTGCATTAGTGCAGTACATGGTTCTAAATCACTCGCGGCCATCCATGCAGAATCATATTGTGCATGAATACATATAACATCAGCTGCGACACCGGCCTTCACAGCCCCGAGCTGTTACACAGCAGTAGCTCAAAATGAGGAACCTCAGGCAAGCGTTGCGAGTTCCGCTATAAGTGCGCGCGTGCAATCCGAGCACGCATGCTAGAAGAGCAAGCAGGCGCATCACAGATGAGTCATGGGGTCACTGATCGCAGACTATTTAGAAACTAGAGTACCCTAGGACAAGCACATACATGAATGACCACAATTTTTTTTTCCAGGTTCGAAAAACAACACGCCGTGCGCTGGCGGGTCAGGCATCTGCACGCCACAGGGCTCAAGCACGGAGCTGCCGTTACTCTGCCGGAACTGCGACTCCCTTTTCCAGAGGTGCTGTGCCGACACGGCTGATTACGCGCCATGCTCCACGAATCGCCGTGTTCCCTTCATACAGGGCTTCTGCAGGCCACCTTCAGGCCTGGCAGTGGACAGAAGGTGCACCTCGTGTGGATCCGCACAAACCGGAGCCCCATGCTGTCCAGGTAGGATCCTGTCGCCAGTGCCTGCATGTCGTGGCGCACAACCAAATGATGATGATGAAGTATCTTGAGTATTTCCTGTCATGTAATGATGATGTATACTCTGCTGTGATGTACCGGCACGCTCTTCGAGCCTTGGCTCATGCGAGCAGCCGCATGTTTATGAGAGATTACCTGTCTCGACCGCTGACGTTCATTGAGCTGTTTCACGTCGAATGTGCTTACTTGGTTGCTTGTTGACTACTTCCTGCCAATATCTTTGTGATGTAATGGTGAATCTTTTTACAACACTACAACCGCATCCGCATGGACATTGGCAACTCCAAGAACGACTGGGGAAGTGCTAACAGTACCATCACCCAAGGCACGCGTACCTGGACCAGCCAAATCATGATATCAAATACTCCGCTCAGGCGCAGCAATGCCAAGAATCGGACACCATAGTAACTTTTTTTGTGCTAGTATAGTATGCATGATGCAACCATGGTCAAGGACTGAAACAAGCACAGTCGCCATGAGGATCAGGTAACGTTTTACCACACAACTCCATCCCTATCAACCAGTACAATGTGGCTTTCATTGCTACCAGTCGGTATCTTCACCTAAAGCAAGCGCCCTGGACCAGCCCGAAGTATCATAAGTGGACGTGACAAGACTTCTTCTGGGTCTTCTGACTTGCAGGAGCACGTGAATCTGCATTCAGACACTAGAGCGTGCGATTGTCGTCTTGCCATCTGAAAAGGACCGGAACGTTTGGCTTACAGGAGCAAACAAGACGATTCCTGAGGAACGTACGTTGTTTGGCCATCGAGGCCATTTCTGATCTATGCTTGGTGCAGCACATCGACAAGCTGAGCTGCTCTGAGAGGAGCGAATTGATGCATGCTGCATCGGAGTGCACACGGTGCTGGTTTGGGGCAACAGCCCTTTGACATGACCTCGTAGGGAAAGTGCCTCCTTTGTGAGTGTGGGCAGTGCTTCTCCAATCTTTCGAGTCCAGATGCCTGAAGATGCATAAATGTTTGGGGATGAAAATCGGGGCCGCAACCCATTCTGTCGAGGCACCGGGCCTGGCGTGCTTCAATCATTTTTCTTCATTTTCCTTTCAAGGCGCACGCCACCGAAAGCCATGACGATACTTCCTGAAAATCGGGAATTTGCTCTTCGCGGGCGCCGTAATCCAACCGTCTAAAGTGACCAACCGAACGATGCAGGGGCACTGCAGGTGATGACAGTCTAAGCTGGATGCACAGTCAATGCTTGTGCATGGGTTGCGCTTGCAAAGGTTGCAATTGTTTCATGCCCTAACACACTATAAGTGCCGATATAAGCATTTTTATTGCCCGGGCATGCACTGCATGCATGGCCAAGATGTGTTTTCACAACACTGCCGCATCCATATGGACATCGACATCTTTTGGGAACCAGTCGTTGATGGTTATGCTAACAGCAGATGACAGCGGAGAAGGGAACTCACCTGGCAGTGACTCGTATGCGAGTCAGTAAGCTGACAATGATTGATCGACTCACTAAACTCTGACTGGCATGCCCAAGTATGGTCCGGGAAGTTTTGGAGTCGTGGGAGGATACCAGGCGATCATGCTTGTCGTGTTGACTATGATGTGATAGCTGCAGTGGAAGCCATGTTCCACCGCAACCTTGCATCTCAGCCAGCACTGCACCTGCCTTTTTGCCTCATTGCCGTCACACCGTTCTCGCTAGCACCGTGCTTGGACCATTGGGCACACTCTATTCGGACATCTGTAAATGCAATTTATTGCAGGACTCCACCAAGAAGCTTGTTCCAGCATGCAACTGCTGCGCATGCTGGCCTGCCGTCTGGTTTGGTTGTGATGCTTCGTTTTGCCCTCTGCAACTTGACGCTGTGTCGCAGGAGAAACGATGTGAGGACTTCGAGAGGGGATCTTAAGAGGCTACTGCGATTTCTCGAGGCGAGTGCTACCAGGTTCAGATAATCTACCTAAATGCATCGTATGCGATATCGTTGGCGAAGAGTGCTGTCCAGGTGTGCAACGTTTCATTTTGCATCAAATGGCAAGTCTGGCGTGCATGCTGGCATACTGAAGCATTGGCGTGTAATGTGTCAACCCCATATGTTTGGAGAAAGCTTGGACGCCGCCGAATGTTGGCAGGCGTAATGTACGGCGGAGTTTGCTTCAAGAGCAACCTCTCAAACCATCAGTGTCCTGGGCACACCGGAAAACCGCTTGCGCCGAAGCAAGATTCGAACGCATGACCCTTCGAATCGAAGGTGGCAGTTTACCACTTGACCATAGGTGGAGTATGTTTGGAGCATGTGTTCACAGCATAAATTGCACCCCCGCTCCTGACACGCGGTAGGACAGGGGCAAGGTGACCCTTGACCCATGGCCGGAAGGTCGACCAGGGGTCAACTTCTTGTAGTGGGGTGTGGGGTTGTGGGGCCGAGTTTGGCCAGAGTCGACCCATCGCCCCCTTGGGACCTCCCTGACCTAGAACGCAGTATCTTGAGATAGGGAAGGTCGTCAAAGCCCGCATCCAGTCAATATTGCAGCAAATGTTTGATCTTGCATGTGGTTCGTTGTCTACTTCACTCTATGGTGTGTCGAGAGCTCAATTTGATGTCTGAATGATGTCCACCTGGAGGATTGGGTTGAGGGTCCCTTTTGGGGCCGCCCGACCCGAGCACCCTCCCATCCGAGCGATTCGGGGGTCAGGGGGTAAGGGTCCTCTTCGAGACACCTTCATAGCAACCCCTGACCTACCGCGTGTCACAGAGCGTTTCATAAAGATGGATGAACATTCTGCTTTTGCTCAATCCCCACCAGGTTGTCGATGGCCATAATGTCCGCACCGTGAACTTCTGTTGCAGGTCCTGGTGGCATGAGCTATTAAAATTCAATGACTTGCCATTCGAGGTGTTGTGCCTGTGTGGGAGACTCCTTGTTAGCGTTGGTACTTGAAACTTGAAGTAACTGCTTCGTTCCATGACCATTTATGTTTTGCAGAAGGTGTGCCGCATTTTTACCGTCGATTGTCACACTGCATTCACTGAAGTCAAACCTGTATGGCCGACAAATTACAAGTATACTGCGAGAACTGAGATTGCGCAGCTAGTCGAGGCCTTGTAGATATTACAATTCATTTTAATATGTTACCATCTTTGGTCTTGGTCTTGGTTCGTTCATGCGAAGGGCTGTTCATGCCTGACTTGCAAGAAGAGCTTAAACGCATCGGCCCGGATGCCTGGACATTGCTCGGGATTCATCAATGCACTCTTCACAGCAGAGCCAGGAGCCACTAGCGTTTGCAGTGACTGTCTTTCCCGATGCAAACTATTGTTGCAATGTTGTTTATTGTTCATTCCCTATAACACTAATGAGACGTCCAGGTACGCTTGCCTCAGGTGGTGGTAATGATAACACGGATTCCCAAGTAGTTCTTGGAGTTGCCAATGTCCATGTGGATGCGGTAGTGTTGTAAAAAGATACATCATCATCAGACGTATTGCTAGTTGTGCTGCTAACCCTGTCACGGCGGGTGCAGGTGCTGCACTCGAATCCACCTGCGGCAAAGGCATCACACAGCTTTTCAATGGCTTACCTGGCGTGTGCGTCTCCCCAAAAATGGGTCGCCCTCCTGGCAGCCCGCTTTTGTGCGTGGCATGTGGTCTTACCAAAAACAGCGATACCATTGGTGTACCCGACCCTGCCCAGCGTTGCTGCCCAGGTTTGCCTTTCAATGAACACCTGAACGCTCAGCTTGCCTGACCGCCCCATGCTCATTGCATTTTGCTAACCTTTGCAGAAGTTGCAGACAGACGTGGCACTCCTTTCATGCATGTGGGGACCTAACCCCTAACAAGACATGCAGGACACACTGTGGTAATCAACACCAAGGTTTCCGGCACTTTTAAATTCCGTAGCAATTTACATCGTTGGGACTTTAATGCCTAACAAGACATGCAGGAAACACTGTGGTAATCAACACCAAGGTTTCCGGCACTTGTAAATTCCGTAGCAATTTACATCGTTGGGACTTTAATCCCTAACAAGACATGCAGGAAACACTGTGGTAATCAACACCAAGGTTTCCAGCACTTTTAACATTCCGTAGCGATTTACATCATGACAACTCCTTGTTTGGCTTGCTGAGGGTTGAGTTTGTTGAGATTTACAGACAACTTACCCGAGGTACACACGTACCGAGTACATATTCATAGGAGACTGATAGGGATCAGTCTCACAGCCTAGATCAGTATCCAGGATGACGTGACTGGACACTGGATTAGTAATTAGCACTGGATAGCTCCGGTATGCATACACGTGATGAGCATGCCAAATTCCCACTGAGGGAAGAAGTACTCAGTCGTACTTCAACACTCCCCGTTCCGAGGTGGGTCTAGCTCTGGAGACCAAGGCTCCCCGGATGGGGATCACTTCAATGTCTCAAGCACCAAAAATGTGACCTCGTACATCTAGACACAGATTTCGGAGGGTGGATGATCATGCGGGCTCTCCTTCCTAAACACGGGAGAAACAAGCACAAACAGGGCGCCCTGTACTCGATTCGAGGGACTCATGACACGCACTCCCCGTACTATCCAACTTCAGGGGACTCATTTATTGAGGAAACACAGAATGCTCCCTGTACTCGATTCGGGGGACTCATGACACGCACTCCCCGTACTGGTCAGCTTCAGGGGGTCGAATTATTAACGCAAACACATCAGGAACACGACACACACAAGGCAATGCAACTAGCACGACACGAGCCGGCTAGACAACAGAAACGCAAGAGTCTGTCCAGTCCAGACATGGACTTCAAGGCAGGTTCAGTCGTCGCAGGCCCATGCCCGCAACTCATGCATCTAGTCGCTCCTGCGCCAACGGCTTTGTAAGCTGGTCGGCCCAGTTAAGCGCGGTATCAACATAGCCGTAGATCAGTTGCCCTCGCGCGGCGCGCTCCTGTACGAAGTGGTGTAGCACATCGATGTGCTTGCTGCGGGCGGAGACCATCGGATTCTTAATCAGGGACAACGCTGCCTGGTTATCCCCCCGGAGCTGGACCCGTCAGCTCGTAGTCCAGAGTCGGGAGCAGCTTCCGCAGGAACAACGCCTCTCTCCCTCCAGCGCCTGCGGCCATATACTCCGCCTCCGCGGTGCTCAGGGCCACCGTCGGCTGCAGCCTGGACTGCCATGAGATGGCAGCCCCGTGAAGGAGGAACACGTAACCCCCCGGTAGCATGCGTGGAATACACCAGACCCATGTTCTTGGTACCCACCAGGTACCGGAAGACCCGGACCGCTGCATTCCAATGGCGCGGCAAGGGGGCGCGGAGATGACGAGCCAGCGAATTCACAGCATGAGCAATGTCCGGCCTAGTCCCGTTGGCCAAGTGCATGAGTGAACCCACCATTGCCGGATACAATTGTACCTGCTGGTGGGGAAGAATAGCGTTTTCGTCCGCTTCCGTGGTGGACACTTTGCAGACCGCTGGGGTGCTGATGGGGTGACACTTAGCGAAGCCATACTTGCGGAGCATCTTCTCGACGTACGGCTTCTGATGGATGGCCAGGGCCCCCTGCGCCCGGTTCCTCACGATGTTGATGCCAAGAAAATCCTTGGGCTCTCCCAAGACCTTGATGTCAAAGATGCTCTGCAGCATGTCGATGACCTCCTGCACGTGCTTAGCGGACCGCCCTGCAATCAAGCAGTCGTCCACATAGATGAGAGCAAGCACCTTGCCCTCGCGTCGAGTCTGACAAAGAGAGCAGGATCTGAATCGGCAGGCGTGAAGCCCTTGGCAGTGAGCTCATCCTTCAAGCGCTGATACCACGCGCGAGGTGCCTGCTTCAGGCCATATAAGGTCTTGTGGAGACGACATACCTGCCCCACTGGGCAGGGGAAGCCTGGGACCGGCTTCATATACATCGTCTGCCCGGGGGGAAGCTCACCGTACAGGAAGGCTGTCTTGACGTCAACCTGCTGTATCTCCAGGTCGTGATAGTTGGGCGAGGGACAGGAATGCCCGCACAGTAGTGTGGCTGGCCACCGGGCGAACAGCTCATCATAGTCCACGCCTGGGCGTTGCGAGAATCCCTGCGCCACAAGTCGCGCCTTGAGGCGTACCTGCGAGTCCCCGGGACCCGGCCGTTTGACGTCGTACACCCACTTGCTGCCGACTGTGTGTGCACCTGCAGGCGCCCTAGTGTACGAGAAACACTGATGGTCCCAAAGAGACTTGTTCTCCTCCTGCATCGCCGCCCACCAGTTCTCCCGGTAGGGGTTCTCCGGACTCAAAGCAGCCTCCATGGAGTGCGGGATCAGGTCCTCAGGCTTGACACCATTAGGCAGCTGGAACAGGTCGAGCATGTTGCGCCCATGGGAGAGCACCGTAGGGAAGGCAGAGAAGTCGATCCCTTTGGGGCGACTCGGACTCGACTGAGCAGCGTACGCGTACACGGTTGGCTGCTCAGTGGAGAACCGTACCAGACGCCGGACAGGCCTCACAGCCGAGCAAGGGCTCTGCTCGGACGACAGTCCAGAGCGAGCAGCGAATGACGAAGGATTATAGAAAGCAGGAGGAGCACGCGTGCGGGGATGTGCAGCCCGGCTATCAGGGTGCGACTGGGGCAGGGCAGCAACGGGGGCAGAGAGCAGCACCTCAGGAACCGCATCGTCAGGGTCAGGAATGGTATACTCGTCATCGGGAGGCATGGAGGCAGCAGGGCCTGGGTCATCCGGAACAGCGAGGGGGCCATCGGCCTCGTCCCCTCCCTCGACCTGCTCCGGAGGCACGGAACTGCCACTGTCCGCCATGGCAGACCCTCCAGCTGA
The DNA here is from genome assembly GCF_984573655.1 of Nuphar pumila. Taxonomy (NCBI): domain Eukaryota; kingdom Viridiplantae; phylum Streptophyta; class Magnoliopsida; order Nymphaeales; family Nymphaeaceae; genus Nuphar; species Nuphar pumila. The sequence goes on along the minus strand of NW_028323230.1, from coordinate 51,250 downwards.
CACGTAGTCTGCAGGCGCAAGCGTGGGGAATGGGGACTCCACGAACACGGGCGGTACCTGGGCGGTATCGGCCAGAGCCGTCGGGGACACGAGCGGGAAAGTAGTGCCGTCAGGCGGAGTACCATCAGGCGAGGAATCCGCATCACCCGAGGGGGCAGGAAGGCCTTGATCAGCCTGCCCCTCTTCCACACCCGAGGCTCGCACGCCAGTCGGGGTCGAGGGGTCAGGAACACTATCCTGGACACGAAAGTCACATGTGGTCAGTATCCTCCCATCAACCAGTGCGTTAACGTTCCTGGAATTCAAGACACCTGCCGTTCCGAGGTATATGCCCGCCGTGCTCTTCGGGGAAAGCTTGGTACGCTTGCTGGCAGGCACGTGCACGCGGATGTCGCACCCCCATGGGTGAAACTGAGAGATAGAAGGTGCAACGCCCGTGAACGCATGGTAAGGCACACGCTGCGTGGGAGAATAGAGCATGCAGTTTTGTATGTGATTAGCGTGCAGGATGGCGTATCCCCAGAGAGTGGTTGGCAGCCCAGCCGCACTCAGCATGGTGCGAGCGCGCTCCATTAGGGTGCGGTTCAGCCGCTCAGCCTTACCATTCTGCTCCGGCGTATAGCCCGCGGTCTCCTCATGCCAGATGCCCAACTTCTCAAATGCTTCCTTCAAGTCCGCATTCACATACTCGCGGCCCTGGTCAGTGCGTATGCGCTTAACTGATTGTCCCCCCTGTGTGGCCAGTTCTCGGACCATGCTAGGAAGTGCGGTGATCACCTGGTCTTTCGAATGCAGCAAGCGAACAAGTGAGAACCCTGAGAACTCTTCTAAGAGAGTCAGAACATAGCGCTCCTTAGCTACCGTAAGAAAGTTGAGCAGAACCATCAAATCTGAGTGCACCCTGAAGTTGACATGGGGTGCCTGCCCGTCCTGTTCAGGGTGAGAAGAGCGATGCATCTTGCCATCAAGACAGGGGTTGCACGATTCAGTGTCACGCGCGTGGAGGAACTCCACAGGAGTCACCGGGCAATCACCCAGCAGACGCTTGCGTTGCATGTCCGCGAGCGTGCCCATGCCAGTGTGCCCCAGTTTCCGGTGCCAGCGCATGGCTAGAGACTCCCTGACAGCAACAGAAGTGCGCATGCGTGGGACATCCAGGAGGTACATGTTATCGCAGACCGTGGCTGTGGCGACGAGTTTCCCCCCATGAGCGATCTCGAAGACGGAGGAGTGCGGGTCAATTCCAAGAGAATGGCCAGTCGCCGTGAGCGCATGGACAGAGAGCAAGTTTGACACGAGCGAGGGCACATACAAGACATCACGTAAGTGCAGCAGCCCATGAGTGGTTTTGAGCCGCACTCGCCCCATGCCTAGGGCGTGCTCACATGTCCCGTTCCCAAAGTTGACAGGGGTCGGTTTAGGAAACCTGACATAATTTGCCAGAATGTGCCGCTCGCGAGTCATACTGTCTGTGGCCCCACTATCCAGTACCCATTCACACTGTGCGTGCACGCGGGAGGAGGAATACATGCCTTGGTGTGGCTTAGGGTAGCCAGGCGCGAAGGTACCAGGCTGCGGGTATTTCTCCTGGAGCTTCATAACGCAGAAGGGCGTGATATGACCAGCATGGCCACAAAAGTGACATTTCCGCTCCTCAGAAGCGGATGCTGAGCCTACTGGTGTGCGGTCCCGTGGGATGCGCCTGGGTGACGCACTGCGACTGCGACGCTCAGTACTGCGACCTCTGCGTTCAGCTGCCAGCGCTCTAGCGGGACGCTCCAGTGGGGGCAGGTCGCTCTCCAGAGCGTACAGAGCAAGACGCAGCGTGTCAGGGGTGTAAGTATGGGCATTTAGACGGAGATGGGGACGGCCTGCGTCAAAGCACACACTGAGACCCCTAATCAGCTGGTTGACTACCGTGGCCACTGGGACCCCAGCAGCAATGGAGGTCAGCTGCTCATTCAGCTCCAGCGCCCTGTCGACGTACGCATCTGCACTTTCGTCGGCACCCTGGCGGATTGCAAACAGCTGCTCCTGTATTTGTATCTGCTGCGGGCGAAGGTGATTCTGGTGACGTGCCTCCAGTAACGTCCACATAGCAAAGGCGGATGCAGCGCCTTCAATCACACGCGCTGCGGCGTCATCAACATTCATTTCTATGTAAGCTCGTGCGATTCCGTCACCTTCAAGTACAGCTGGAATGAGCATTCTCGCCAGGCGCTCCTCGGAGATGGCGACGAAGGTTCTTCGTTGTTGCAAAAGCGAGCATTTTCTCACTCCACCTTCTTGGCCAATTGCGCGAGGTGAGTAGGAAGCCAGGTCCATGCCTGGACAGAGCTCCGCTGCGGTCATCCATACTAGGCACTATTGCAGCGGGTCAGCGAAGCGTCGTAACTCAAACGAGTACCAAATACCACGCAACGCAATGGAGGCGTGCGGACCCATAACCTGTTGAGATTTACAACTTACCCGAGGTACTCACGTACCGAGTACATATTCATAGGAGACTGATAGGGATCAGTCTCACAGCCTAGATCAGTATCCAGGATGACGTGACTGGACACTGGATTAGTAATTAGCACTGGATAGCTCCGGTATGCGTACACGTGATAAGCATGCTAAATTCCCACTGAGGGAAGAAGTACTCAGTCGTACTTCAACAGAGTTTTATGTCGGCCTCCTTCATTTGGATAGTAATGACTCGTCCCAAACGATGTACACGGTAGCAACCGGAGTACCCTTATTGTTTTGCGGTGAGCTGTACCTTATCAACCCGTCATAATTTTCCCGTGGACATGAAACCCATTGTTCCCTGGATGCCGATGTTTCAATTGTTGCATGCAAGCCCAGACCACGGCCTTAAAAGGATGGGCAACAACAGAAGAAATGACATGTGACATGTCCAAAACTGGTGTGCAGGCAACAAGTGCTTCCTCTCTGGACCGGCTACCGATTGGCACCAAGCGTTGTGTAAACCACCACCACGCGGAAGCCCAGTCGGAACGCCAGGCAAATGCGTTGAATGTGGAAATGTAGGGAATAAGTGCTGTCCGGGTGCGTTCTGGTGTTTTGCTGCTGCACTGGGTGTTTGCAACTGCGCCTATCATTCGTATTGTTTTTTCACCAGAGACATGCATGCTTTGCCATCTCTCTGTCCCTAATCTGTGAAGCTTCCCAAAAGTATGGATCCTCTTGGCAGTGATGGTCAAGCAGCTGCTATTTGGCATATCCGGTCTTGGTATTGGTTAGTGGGCAATTAATACCCAACAATCAAGCCGCACATGGCACCACAGACCACGTAGGACAGTTCTGCATTGATGCCTCACGTCCATTGACTTTGGCTCAAGTTTTTTAGTTCAAGTTTTTCGTTGCATCATGCAGGCAGCAAAGAAGGGGATTCTTGCACCGCCGATGGATCTGGCGTTTGCAAGACTCCACCACCTGGAATGAACGGTCTGAGATGCGTATTGGTAGGCTGAACTGGTGCAAAGGAGTCATGTGGGCTCCATGTGCGAGCCTGCTGCAGATGGTAAAAGTTATCATTGCATTGTCAACGAGACACCGCTTCCTCGTGACCACTATCAACTAACCATTTATCTCAAATGGCCAGCTACTTACTAAACATTAATCAGGTTCACATGCCATCCCCCCCAAACCTCTCCTGCCTAGCCCTGCCGCAATACCACCAACCATTGGACCCTTGTGCCAACATGTCATTACATTAGCCAAGCAAAATTACTAGATCAGCCACTCAGGAGTAGTGCCATGCCGTATTGCCGTAAGCATCCCCGGTTAGTGTTGCTCGCTCGTCACCTACCGCGACAAAACTGCCGTGTTGTAACAACCAGTCGCATGCAAGTAACGAGGTCTTTTGGTTCGTGTGGCTTGGTTCTGTCGGTTGCCTGACAATTAAGTATATACATTGCTATCCAGCGATGTCAGGGCACGCAGCGAAATCAGGGAATTCGCTTTGGAGGGATCATGTGCGTGCCCTTACACAACCCTGTTGCACGTTCCTCGTTCCTGGTCAGTGTTGCTCGCTCGTCACCTACCGCGACAGAACTGCAGTGTTGTAACAAGCCTCAACTGCTGCCCTCTCTCCCCCCTGACCCCTAACCCCTACGGGGTTGGGGGCGGTGGGAGAGAGGCCCAAGGTAGGTAAATGTTGACAGCTTTGAGCTGCCACCAGCCCCCTTTCTTGCTCTGTCTGCAATCATACCACGAGAGCGAAGGCCCGTTCTCCCCCATAACGAAGCCGTCTGCTTGTCGACGGTTACCATCAATTTCTTATTTACAACGATTCCGCTTCACTTTGGCACTCCTTTCACTTTCTTGGGATTCGTGTTGTCTTACTGACTGGATGGCCTGGTCCAATGAGTGTGCTGCAGGTAGCCTGACTGCCTGCCTGACCTGACAAGAAGACCACGAGACCAAGACTCAAGATACCTGACTACTCCTTCATTGCCCCCAGGAGCCGAATGCCTGAAGATCGTGGGTGACCTGATCCCCGATACAGCGACTGCTGTTAGCCCCTCAGTTTATTTCTTCGCCAGTGGGCACCATATCCTTTACCCGAGGAGCAAGGTGATTCTATCTCGAATGCCCCACTGTTTGCCTTGCATTCAGAGAATGCTAGTACCCGCAAGCACTCTGGCTCCCACCGAAATTCTTCGTACAGTGTTCAGCCTTGGGCACTTGCGTCTTTTCCAATTCGCGCTCGCTCCCAGCCCCTCAGTCCCTGCTTCCGCCCCTCCTTTGCCCCCAGTTGCCTTTCATGAGATAGAGAAATGGGTGATACCTTTCCAGCCCCCTATTCCCCGCATCCGTTCCACTGCCCCCAGGAGCCATAATCCTGAGACTAGAGACAGGGTGATGAGCCCTTTCTCTAGTGTCCCTCAACTGCCCCTCAGTCCCTGCTTCCATTCCATTGCTGCCAAGAGCCCATTTTCTTGAGGGCTGCTCGGCTAAGAGCACCCGCGCCGCGGCTACACGGGAGTGTCCTAGAAACGTGCCAGTACTCCTTGCTGTGAACAGGAAACCCAAAGATATGAACAAAAATCAATTAAGGGGCGCTACCTCTAGCCCAACGTCCCAAGGAGGCCGGCGAATTACCGTCGCGAGCCGAATGTCGGGCCAGGCTTCCGACCAGCGGGTGAGCGCAGGGGATGCCGGATGTCGGGTTCCCACGCAAGCGAATCAAATTCTTGGTATTCCCGAAAACAGTGCTCATCTGACTGCCCCCCCAATCCTGTCGGATCCCTCTCCAGTGCAAGAGGGGACGCAGACATGCACCATACCCCGCGCCCCGAGCTCCGTTACAACACACTTGGGTGACCACCAGGGAGAGACTCTCCCTAGCGACTTGGAACCAGTCCTTCCCAAACGAATAAGATTGGCTTTCTTTGGGCCCTTGGACTGTGTTGCCTCGCGCTCAGCTTTCCTATTGTCAGCCAATGCAGCAACGATGTCGGTTCTTAAAGGCTGTCACTACAGTCGTCATCGGAACAGTGCAAACGGCATCCCTTTCTTGGTACTCAGTGTCCGCAAGGATGCAGATATCAAAAAGATCTGGTTGGCAGGTATGACACCGTTCGTATTTGACCTCAACCAACACTTGAAGCATTCTAAATGCAGAGTGGCCCTTTATGATCAATTCTCCTGGATGTTGTTCCCACCAAATGATGAGCGTAACCTAACTTTGGTAGCGCCGGAAGGAAACCCCACGCTTTCAGTTCATAACAGGTTCTCAGTTTTGTGCGAAGCTGGGTGGGTTGGAATGCGCGGAGAGGCCACCGAGCCTCGCGTGGGCACAAGTGCCCATGCACCGGCAACAGTTGCAGCCACTGTTGCCAGGAAGGATAAAGGAAAGTTCAAAGCGGGTTGTTTGAACGTCAGAGGCCTGAAAATTGCTAGCCAAGGTGACAAGGTCTCTGACATTGGTGCAGTTCTGCGGGACAAAGGAGTCAACATCTGTGCAGTTCAGGAAACCTGGCTTGATCCCTCAATCGATGAAATAATGTTGCCTGGTTACCACTTTGTGGGATCAGCCGGGTATCCGACTAGCACACGCCTTGGCGGGGGCACTGGCTTCCTTATTGGTGATGACATGGTATCCGATGTTGATACTCTGGTATGGCAAGGGAAAAGACATGCACAAGCAACCTGGGTACGAGTGAAGGGTACCAATAGACGGAACCATTTGATCATCGCCAGCGTCTATGTTCCACCGGTTGCAGACACTCGAAGTTCAGCAGATGTGACAGCCGACTTTGAAAACCTGGCCATTGATATTGAGCATTGGAGCAAGAAGAGCAAGGTCTTAGTTTGTGGTGACCTTAACGTATCGGGAATAGCAGCGGCGAGACCGCGGAAGTTTACCCAAGAGTCCCCCGTTGGAGAGGACACCATCAATGCAGAAGGCAAGGCATTGATACAGTTGCTGGCACAATGTGACCTGTTCTCCCTCGGAAATCGGTTTGGCCCGGAGACACAGTACACTTGTTACCCAAGGGAATTCAATGGTAGATTACCTCCTGGGTCCTCGTGCCCTGCTGAAATGTGCCCGCTCAGTCACCCACCACCCCTAGACGATGACACAGACCATGTACTGCTGTGTGTTGATATCCCCTCTAAGCTTGAGAAACGGCCTGTTAAGCCTAAGACCAATGTCCGATGGCGCCTCAACAAGTTTGAGGACCAAGCCGTGGCGAAAGCTTATCGTGATCTTATGTCCGAAGAGGTGGTGGCAGCCACCGGCAGCCTGGGTGAGCTGAGTGAGGAGAGTTCGCAAAGCGAAATCGATGTGATTGCAACTCAGATCACTGATATCATTGTCAGGGTAGCAAGCTCCACAGCTGGGAAAAAATTAAGCAAGGGCAGGCGCACTGCTCCTTGGTGGACCACAGAGTACAATGAGATCAGAGTGAAGAGCCAGCAATCATACGAGCTAGCGATGCGCACTAAGGACCCACAAGACTGGGACGCTTTTGTGTCTCTGAGGAAGGATAAGAACCGACTGAAGCGAAAGCTCAAAGCTCAGCAGTCGGTTGCAGACCAGCTGGCCACGGTACAGCTTTGGGATGAGAGTTATGGTTCTAAACGTGCGTGGCAATCAGCAAAGCAGCTGAGAAACGCAAGAGCTGGTTTTGCTCGGAAAGCGTCGACGGCTTGTCAGGGGATCCATGATTCGCAAGGAAAATTTGTGAGTAACCCCCAGCAAATCGCCAGTGTCTTCAAGACACATTACGCAAAGTTGGCAAGTCCATCGGAAGATCCTGATTTTCTTGAAGACCATCGGATTCACATAGAAACAGACTTCCGGAATTGGCAAGAAGAGGGCAAGGACGTCTTCCAGCCAGAGTTGGATGGGGAGTTTACGGAAGAGGAGATCAATAGCGCCATAGATCACCTCCCGCTACATAAATCGGCTGATAGCGACGACATCACAGGCGAACTTATCCGAAATGGCGGAGGAGAACTGAAAGCCCTGCTGATGTCACTGCTGAACCGGGTTTGGCGAAATGAAAGTGTTCCCACAAAGTGGGGGACTGGGATTATAGTGAATCTATACAAAGCAGGAGACTCCACTGACCCAGGAAACTACCGGGGAATCACGCTGATCTCAATCATCCGCAAACTGTTTAGCACCATGGTCCGGTTACGGCTTGAGAAAACGGTGGGACTTCATGAGTCTCAATGCGCTTTCCGGGAAGGACGTTCCTGCATCGACCACATCTTTACAATGGCTCAAATGGTGAATGAGTCAGGTGCAACAAAGCAGCCCCTTTATGCCTTTTTCCTGGACATTAAGAAGGCTTACGATGTGGTCTGGAGAGAAGGTCTTTTCTATAAATTGAAAGCTAAAAGGGTAAAAGGCAAGATGTGGCGGGTCTTGCTAGACTTGTTTTCAAAGTCACAATCCTCGGTCCGCATTGCTGGTGAGATGTCGGAGTCGTTCCCATTGATGGTAGGCGTTGGACAGGGCGACCCCCTCTCCACCCTACTATTCAACATCTATATCGACGATCTGTTGGAGTCGATGCATACGGACGGCGGCCCCAAAGGAATTTGCATTGCGCAAGTTTCAGCGGACATTTGCCACGACCTGAATATTTCTGACATCTTCAAGGCCCCTAAAAAACAGCAGGTCGCTAGGCGTACCTCCTCCAGATCTCAAGGGGGAGTGCGTACAGAGTGAATATGCCAGTGCTGGGAGCAGAGGCGTTGCCTACTGATGAGGTTGATAGGCAACACCTCCTCGACAATATCTGGAGTTGGCACCTAATTCGGGGGAAAGCCAGATATGTTGCATCGGCGCACTCTGCAGTGCCATGGAAGTGGACGTGCATCGGTGAACAACCACGCAGTCTTGCACCATATCTGTCAAGTTTGCCCTCTGTTCGGGCTCGTACTATCATGAGCGCCAGGAGTGGTAAACTGTTTGCCCTACGAAGCCGACTTCAAAATCAAACTTACGAGTATGTGGATCCCTTACAGTATCACTGCAACGACTGCGATGAGCATTTGGGGGATGCTCACACAGGCTGTGTTCACTGTACTGTGGATTGTCCCATCTTGTGGCCTAAAATAGACCAATTTCTTGAAACGGTTGGAGGTCTTGGATTACAAGGTGGGAATTTGGCAACTAAATAGGAATCTCTGTTGGGGTTGATCTCCTGACAAAGATTCTGAGTGTGGGTTGCGACGATCTCCCAAAGGAATTGACGGGTCGTTTTTGGTCAGCTGTGGCTGATCTCCTTTCTTGCAGGGTACAAGACAAAGACGAAGAAGATATGTCAGGTCAGGTTATGGTAAGTCAGGCTGGTCCAGGTACGCTTGCCTCAGGTGGTGGTAATGATAACACGGATTCCCAAGTAGTTCTTGGAGTTGCCAATGTCCATGTGGATGCGGTAGTGTTGTAAAGAGATACATCATCATCATCACGCGTGACGTAATGTCGTCAAGGCGATGCCCATTCATCGAGCGATAGGTTGTTGAGACCGGTGGATGACGTCGTCGACAAAGTGGATGCAGTCATCGTGGGATAGTGAATGCATGGCACTCAAGAGTACATAGATGAATGTTGCTGGTCGTGCAGTCGATCAGACAGCAGACAATCGTTGCTGGTTTGCAGTCAATTGCTCACGAAGAGGGAATGTTGATGGGTAACACCTGTCCCAGGATACTGTGTCATGCACGGCGTGTGTCTTGAGATATGCATCCACTTATAGATGTGGATGCATGTGTCCAAATCTACAAACATGATGTATACAGCTGAATGCGTCCCTTGTTGCCATGCCATGCCATGCCAACCCATTTCGGCTGAGCTTTGTCTCTAAGCTCAGTTGGAAAGGGGTCTGCACCACAAATGGCATTGGCAGTCTGATCTTTTGTTGCATGTGCAGCCAGCTGAGCAGCACGCATGCCCTTGCGCCCCTTTGCGCGTTTGGATCAGCGCTCTATACTTTCTACCAGTGCTTTGGCAGGATGGGTTGCGACCCCAATCTCTTCTCGGCATGTATTTTTGGGTATCTGGACCCCAACAACCAGTGAGTCTTGCGAAACACTGCTTTCTACTCATGGTTCCTGCTTGTGACTGGTCACCTCAGGTCCCTATCCCATCATGACTCCGACCTTCCTGATCTCTATCGCTCTTGATATATGCAGAAGACAGGAAGGAGTCTGATCATGGAAGAAGTAATGGCAGGACTTCATTGGCCACGACGGGCCTGATGCATTTTTCATATGGGAACACTCTGGCCCAGACGTGAAACATCGGGTGTGCCAAACACTCGGCCGCGATTGTGGAGAGCGTGTGAGTTGTGAATGCATGAAGAGCAAAGCATACCTTGACAGCGAGCTTGAATTCCTGGATGGTGTGCTGAGGTGTCCCGGGTTCTTCCCAGAACTTTGGGTTGGGCATGCGCCCATCCTGGTGCATGAGTGAGAAGGCCTTCATCTGCCGGAACGCTGTCTCTGCTTCGTTGCATGTTGGTATGGTGGAGTGAGGGATCTGCCCTCCAATTAGGTGATGGACTTTCTTCGCAGCCTGCGCCACTTTTGTCAACCACGATTCGGCAGGTGTGCAAGTGACGGCGAGAGATACGCGCTGTACGAGGTGATTGTCTTGAGCTATCTAGTTGATACCTCGAAGTCGGAAGTTGATGGTTTGGAGTAAAAACCCCGATGACGCTCCCAGTGCCCCTGGCTGGCCCACCTCAGATCCCTAAAGGAAAGTGAATACATGGGATATACTAGGAATACGAATGAACAGACAAGCGTGGAGAATGGCGGTAAATTGTGCATCGAGATGTATGGATGCAATGTGACATGTGCAATCTGGTACTATCTTGAGAAGTGTTGTCGTTTCGAAAAGAGCTCTGCAGTATCTGCGAAAATTTGCAACTTGCCAAATTTTCTAGTGGACTAGGTGTCTCTTTTGGCCATGCCATCAACGCCCTCAACTGCAAAGTATATGGCTCAGACCTGCCTTGAGCGAGAACTGCGCGCCATTCTTACCAGCAAAGCGATGCGCTGACCATGGCGCGTACCATGCTCTGCAAGATGACATTTCTGTAGTTTTAGATCATTGCGTACCTCGGTGTTGAGGAGCATCCAGTGCCAAATCTTGGCCACTTCGATTCCCGGACAAACTAGGTCGCCATGTTTGCGCCTCTGCTGCAGAAAGAAGTACAGCTCCGAAGCCAGCTCTGCCGGTTTATCAAGTGCCTCACATCCTTTTCTCAGATCAGCTAACGCAGCGTGGCTCAGTAGAGGAACAGACATATTGGAGGTCGACAAGACTTGTCGACAAGACTTGTCAACACTTATCTCGCTCGCGTCATGTGTAGCATTCTCCGCACGAAATTCGTCAAGGAGAACGCACTACCTCGATCGAAGTGATTTTGTCGTAGCCCAAGCCAAACACTGAGGTAAAGAGCATGCTCTGCCAGCACCTCTACCAGAAGCTGATAGCTGGCGACCAGCCTGGTCGAACGTGTCTGACGTCATCTGACTCGGGCCCTCGACGGGGCAGATGGCATTGGCGATGAAACATTGGCAATGAAACTGTCAGTGCTTCTATATCCCGGAATACCGAACATGAGGGAAGGGGAAATAAAGGATCGCGTCAGGGTTTGGGTTTAATATTCACAAATACACACCGAAATTCCTGTCCGTTAGCCCACCGTCCGCCATTTGAACGCTCGATACAACGATTGCTGCCTGTATGCCATTGAAAGCAGACGAGCTCACCAAGACGCCTCAACTAGAATCCCATCATGCACGTTCAAACTCACAGCTTGAGGGCATCAAAAAGCACGCAAGCTTTGCAAAGTCCAGGGAGGCCGCCACATCGAGTTTCGCTGCGATTAACACGGCCAACGGAAGAACACAATACATACAGGGTCCAAATGGTCAGTCCACGATGACTCTCAAGTAGGTGCCCACCCTGCCTCGTCTGTTCACGCAATCGGCATCCTCCACGCAGCCACAAATGGCCCTTTCAACTCGGCTGAATCAACCCCCACCGAGCTTGCGCTTCAATGCATCCATTGCTGCGTTTGCGAGCCGGCAAACATCAGAGTCGGGGTGTGCAGACATTTGCACAGTCTCCCACTGCGCTTTTGCAGCGTTCAAGTCGCCGACCTCCGTCAGCGCATCCCCCAGCATGGCATGAAGCTCGAAGAGAGGCTCGTCAGGAGGTGCCGCAGCCACCGCGCGCTGCAACACTGGGATGGAGGTAGAGTACTTGCCCTGCTTGACATACAACCCGCCGATCTCCTTGAGCAGGCTGAAGTCGTTGAATCCACAGCGGAACCCGAGGCGCAGCGCCTGCACATTCCACCACCCGAGTCGCGCTCGTAGGGTCCAAGTAAAAAAACCTGGTACGCTGCCCTGAAAGGCTGGCATGTTTAGCGGGCGAGACAATGCAATTGTGCATAGGGTCATAGGCTCATAGGGTCCATGTACTTGGGTTCGCCAATGTCCACGAGGATGCAGTAGTGTTGCAAAAAACATGCATCATCCTCTGTTCCAGCACCCATAGCATTCGATTCTATGACCTGCATCTCCTGAAAAGAGGAGAGATCTGTTTGCACAGTAAAGCCAGGTAGCCGACAATCGCAAGGTACTGTGTAGAGTGGTGATACACAAAGCGTTCTATGCATGATTCACAATATCAGGAGAACATGGCGTAGATACAAGCAACTGTTTCACCATCTGACAATCTGGCAAAACGCCAGCTAAGCAGTTGTGATATTTTGTCTTTAGACCTATGAACAAAGCGTTCTGAACCGCCCACACAAGGTCGATGCGGTGGATTGGACGTATGTGGAACATGAATAGGCTGAAGAGCGGATGCAGCTCAATCAAGGCATACCTGGTCGGCCTCAAAATCGTTCTCCGACAGAAGCTGCACTAGTGCGAGGTAACCCCACACAAGAGGGTTCTGGTTGTCGTGAATGTTAGCTTCCGTGAAACAGAGGTCCGCATTGCCCAGGTCCCCTAGCCTCAGATAGCCCTTTCCTGCCCCCAGCCAGGCGCTCGCACAGGGCCGAGCCGTGCAAGCCTGCCCAAACACAGCCACAGCGTCCTCCAGCTGCCCTGCATTGAGGTAGCCGTCTCCGAGGCGTATATACACGTCCAAAGGGCACCCAGTGGGGGCCTTGCGGAGGGCCGTCTCGTAGGCTTTCACTGCGTCAGCAGCCTTGCCTGCCTTTGTGAGCATGTGGCCGAGCAGCACGAGCGGCTTCACGTCGCCTTCTTTCGCCGTGCGGATGCAGGCCTTGAGGATGGGGGCAGCCTTCTCGGGAGCACCCAAGAGGCCTAGGGCCTGCGCTTCGCAGATGGGCAGCTCCGGTAGCTTGCCTGCGCCTTCGATCTGAGCGGAGATCTTGTGCGTCTGCAGCCAGGGTCTGCAGTATGAGGGTGACATGTAATGATGTGTTCTTGCAATGCCACCGCATCTATGTGGACATTAGCAACTCCAAGCGAGACTTTGGAGTGCAGTTTCCCTCACGCGGAAGCATCCAAACTCCTTTGTTGTGAAGCACTTGCGGGATGTTGAGTGTATCTCAACGTCCGAGGTCTGGAGGCTTGAACCGAGAGCAAAGCTGAACAGTTGATATTGCATCATTGCAAACGAATAAAACAAAGAACAAGTGAAGAAGGGCCCCTCAACGACCAGGTGTAGAAGGGGTGAGAGTGCATGTGCCCAGCAGCATTATCCGGCGTGCACTTTTGCAAGGAGGGATGAACAGCTAAAGAAGCAGTGCTGAGACATCTGCGGCACTCACTGCTTTCACTCTGCTGACCGGCAAGGTGTTCAATTCTTTCCTTTCAAATTCGGTGGGATGGGAGCTTCAGTTCAGGCATCGTATGCGGAACTGAGGGCGAAGACAGGGGGGCGTGGCTGCAAAGTCAGTCCACTCAAAGAGACACAGAGCTTTGGATGGCAGGGCCCGCCTGCCTCCAGACTATCGAACAGTGGGCACACCTGCTGAGCTAAGCTGCCGAGTTGCAGGTCAAGCAGCAAGATCTCGAGCTGCAAGAACGCATTGCCGTCCAGAGGTAGCCGACTCTCAGCAAAGGCAGCGCTGGCGAGCTGTTCCGCCTTGAAGCGCGCGTTGCGGATCGTCGCCTCCCTATCAGGGACACGGTCGCCAAGCGCTGCGTACACCATGGTGAGAAGCGCCCAGGCAACGGAGCTGCTCTCGTGAAGCTCCACAGTGTGACGTGCAACCTGCATGATGCATCATGATGATCATGATGATGATTATGATGTATCGATGGGGAACGGGGCTATGGAGCTGCTCAATACTCTAGCGACAACAGCGAGCGCTGGAGGGGATGTTATCAAGGAGGGATTTGTCACAAACGCGCTTCGTGAACTCAGCATCGGCCTTTGTAGGGGCAATGGTGTGATGTATCGGCGCTCTCTTCAGTTCTGGCTCGTGCGAGCGGCCGCGCGTTCATAACAGGCTTGCCTGTCCCGACCGCCGACGTTCAATGAGCTGTAATGTTTCGCATGTGTTGATGTGGTTGTTTTCGGCCTAAGCCGTAGCTCTTGCTCTTTCTCTGTGCGATGTAATGATGATGTATCTTGTACGGCCTAAGCCGTAGCTCTTGCTCTTTCTCTGTGCGATGTAATGATGTATCTTGTTAAAGCAGTACCGCATCCACAGGGACATTGGCAACTCCAAGAACCACTCGGGAATCACCTCCAGCCTTCAAAGCTGTCCTTCCAGGGCGTTCAACTCAACAGCGTATGCCTGGTACCAAAAATGCTGATTTCATCGTAGAAATGTTTACGTGCTGATACAGAAAATGGGCAACAGACCACGATTTGCACAGCTCCACGAGGTCCATTGCATGTGCAGGCGTATCCGCACCACTTCGGCGTCCTCCAGGTACATGGTATCTGTAAAGGTACCGTTGTGCCACAAGATGCTTGCCAGTGCCAGCAGTGCTGGGAGGTAAGCACTGTCCAGCGCCAGAGCCTGACGGAAGCACTCCTCCGCTTTGCTGGCATCGCCTGATCGAATGCAAAACGTACCGTATGAGTGCCATATGTCCGGCACCTTGTCCTCAATCATCCTGCACAACCTCGTTCCAGCACGCTCGATACCTCACATCTTGACATTGTGAGTCAGATACAAAAAATAACAAGTCATGTAATCATCTCCAGCTATGAGCTGGCGGTTATATACAAGTACCTGAAAAAAATGAAATAAAGTGAACATGCCTCGGTGGTCTTCAAATCGTGTGTGAAGGCACCTTAAGCATGCAAACCATCAGCCAATGACACATGTATGCATATCACCATGTGCGTACAAGGCCTGATGTGTATTAATACAATACATACCCAGCCGTTGTCGTGCAACTCGCTGTGCTCTCCTCACACCAGATGTTTCCTTCCGGCAAGGAAACAGCCTGGTAATACTACGCAATGGAGATAGCAGCCAACACAGGCACAAAGTTTCACCACATGGCCGGTCACATCATCACAGGGACATGCCAACAAAAGCCCTGTGCTCAAGTGCTGCAATCAGAGATTATCATTCAAAGTTATCATTCGAATTGTAGCCAGCTACTCACCTCTCCTGGTGAAGCTTCTCGGCCCGTGCGGCAGACCCGCAGACCTCACACTCCGCCGCCAGTTGCTCTAGGGCCGCCAGCTTTTCTGCGCTGGGTGGCGCTGAGTCAGCAGGCGGCTTTTCGTCGGTTGCCAGGTCATTGAGGACTCCGTGCATCTGGTCAACGAGGTGTGTGTAGAGTCCGTTGTAGGTGTCCATCATTTCATCTTTGTCCATGGAGCCACTCCTGGAATACCACAACCATCATGCGTGCTGGCAGCGGCAGCACATCAGACAAGCTGAATCAGTGCTTCGCCATGATGGAGGTCGACCCCCATTTCTGCCCCAGATAATCATGCATTTTCAGGGATGCAGACCCACAAAGCAAACTGCCTGGCAAAGCACTGAGCTAACTGCCTGTTGCCTGTTGATGGGGGGCCGCGGTACAGCCCTCGTGTTTGACTCCTTGACCATGCAAGATGCTCACCTCACTGGACCTTTCAACGATCATACTTCTATGAAAATGCGACTGCGACTGACTTTATTCAGCCTCAATTATCAAGACAAATAGGGTGGCCAGTTGGGGGATGCATTGCACGTCGCATGTCATCAACAAGGAGCATTCGGTCGACCGTTCGAGTGAATTGAACTGGCACACGCGTACAGGAGTGTGAGTGTGTATGTCCAGAAGAACGGGCCTTGCCCGGCTGCATTTGAGCTTCACCAGCATGAAGATACGCCGCACAGCTGTAGTAGCATCTCAGCGGCGAGGAGCCGCACCAATGCTGTACAGAAGCACATGTCTGGTAAAAAAATGCTGATTATCCGTACATCATTGTGTTGGTGCTGATCCCAGAATATGCAGCCAGCATACATGCTTTGGTACAGCCCTGAGACTCACCTGCGGAACTTTTCCTTTACAATCGCGATGACGGACTTTTTCAAGCGCTGCTTCATCTCCAGGTATCGGCCGCTCCGATTGAGCTCAAACACGAGCTTTCGTTGGCGCTGGTCCGCCTCCTCGCTTACTGTGGCTCCCTCCGGAGTGTCAAGAGGCTGGTCCCCAAACATTCCTTGGTACTCCTTGGCCAAGGAGAGCACCATGCCTGCAGAAGAGCAATCTCCACCATCAGGAACGGTGATGGTAATGGGGCACTGAGCACTGACTTCTAAGTGCCTTACTCGAGACATCACTTGACCAAGTGCCCAGCATGCGCTGTGTCACGTTCTCAATTGCTACAAAAATTGGTCCGGAAAGTAAGTAAACCACGTTTTTCTGTGCCTATAGGTACCCTTGGAGCCGCGTTGTGTTACAACAATTTGGGCAAATGTTGTTGACGCTACCGTAGTTTGTGGAGTTACCAATGTCCTTGTGGATGCAGTAATGCAGTACAAAGATACATCATCATCAGGAACGGCAATGGGAGCATGTTGTTGCTGGCCTATGTTGCGTTTTCCTGTGCAGAACTGCTTCATTTGTTGATCTTTGTCCTGGTCGGAGCCCGCAGTTGCTAGGATGTTAATAAGGGGCACGAGGATGGTGTTGTGTGGGTGTCAGCAACGTGTGACTCAATGCCTGTATCGGTACAGTTTTCCGGATGCTTGTCCACCAAGCAGCAAACTGCTGCGTCCATGAGCAACCAGTGTTGGCATATGACTATCTGGTGACTGCCCCGGTTTCACACTACCACCACTGACATGCTGCCTGAACCAGCATCCGATGGAAGAGTAGCACACGCAGGCGACGACACGAATTAAAACATCCGTCAAAGCAACTCGAGCGTGCTACTTCCAATCTCAGCCATTGACAACGGAAAGAGAAGGGGAGAAATACATCGGTCTGTACCTGTGCACTTCACTGCCCTTAACAAATTAATCGTATCAATCGTAACGTATTAACCGGATGTGTCTGCGCACCTGCGCACTGTGCCTTGAAGTGAGAGGTGGCATCGGTGGGAAGCTCTTGTTTGCTGATGTCCCGCTCAGGAATGAGCTCTCGGAGCGATTTGCTGGGTTTGGGCGGAGGCTTCCAGACCTCAGTCGGCGGGTTTGAGAACTTGAGTGTCACTGAGACCGAGGAGCCCTGCCATGCGCAGGCAGTGCCGCCGTCGGTTGCAGGGAGTGGCGCTTCTAGTGGCTTCGCTTTTGGGTTCGTGACCTCCCGACACGGGGGAAGAATGCTGGTGAGAACAACAGACACACTCTCATCAACACCATCATTGGGGGCCTCTGCTGCATCGATCTGAGGAGCTGATTTCGCGAGGTCCTTGAACGATGACGTCATTGTCAGCGTGCACTCGAGGGTGTCTGCGCCGGGCACCGTCAGCTTGCGCTGCATATCAAGCGGGAGCTGTGCCGCGCAGTGGTAGTTCGCAAATGCGGGGTCTTGAAGAGCGTCGTTCGAGATGTACCGTGCAAGCTCGAAGAAGACAGGGCTATCGACAACGATCGACCGACGGAGCGCGTCGAAGATGTCGGGGGGAACATACGTGCGGGAGGCCTGCGCCCACGTGACCACGCCGTTCTCGAAATGCCCGTCACTGCATTTTGCGCCCACGCAAGTGGAGCCAGCCGCCCACGAGCACGCCGCCATAAAGGTCATCTCGCCCGCCATGGCTACAGCGGCGGCGAGACCTGGGGGGACGGGCTTGACGCCCCCGAACTGGACTTCCAACACGCTGCCGGCATCTGCGGCCGAGGGGTTGACAAGGTTGAAGGGAACTCTGTCAGCAGGCGTGGCGTCTGACGGGGTTGACGAGGCGGTAGGCGCCCCCGGATCCGGTTGGGCGACTGCGGAGGACTCTGCCGACAACGCCTTCGGCGCGTCTTGCAGAATCGACACCGTCACCATTACAGTGGCTGTCTGCCCAAGTGGAATGCCCTCAGATGCGGAGCCTGCTGACAGAGGCACTGAGAGTCTTCGCCTGAGGACTGCCGCACCCTCCGTTGCAAACGGCAGCAGATCGACCCGTGTCCTGCCCACGACCTCCGTCCCCGCTGATAGCTCTATCTGAAGCGGAGTGTTGAGCAAGGTGTTGAGGAGTTCCAGGGGTGCGTCCAGGGGAAATTTCGACTCGACCGAGAAGTTGATGGGGTGGGAATTGTTGTCGGAAAGCGGGGTTGGCGCGCTCGAGCACGGCTCGCGGTGGGTTGGCGTTACAAGCGTGACTGTGCATGCTGGCAGTTTCACGCGGTCCTCGGCGGCTGCTTGGGCTACCTGCACATAGGCAAACCTGGTATAGCTGTGCACGTGGCACAAAGCAGAGAACATTGGGCACATGCTCATTGCCAAACCCCCCTCCTACAGACTAGTTTAGTTATCATTACGCATTGTTCCTTCACTGTTATGCATCAACAACCCAACTCCACCACCATATCATGGCACTCTGGTTCTCAAGAAGCAGTTCCCATGAATCCATTGAAAGATGCGCACATCTGCTGGTCTCACAAACCCTGCATGCCGAGCTCCATCCATAAACTGTTTGTGGACAGTTTGATGATGGATAGATGGAGTTTTGCATGCAGGTTGCGGCGACACCAGCCATATGCAGAAGCTGGTTCCTCTCCGAATTGAGCGCATGTACCTTCCCAGAGATAGGTTACATGCCGTCAAGTATGGTTGGGTCCCACGTTGGTCATTCTTAGCAGCCCCTTGGGCCTGCACTGGCTCGGGTGGCGCAAGTGTAGGCCTTACGAGTTACTCTTAAGTCACTGACTACGGCCTTAACGACATATGCAGGGGTGGGAAAAGATGTTACATCAGGCAGCCTTGAACGGTTTCACCCTTGAAGCATGAAGCCCACCCAATGTACGATTGGTGCCCCATGTGAACTACGATCCCAAGTATGTCTTTGTAGCACACGGAATCCCTGTATGCAAGCAGGCCTCAAGCCCACAAGATTGTGATCTTCCAAGCGTCGTCACAACTTGAAAAATGCTTTGATTGCCCCTGCAGACCCTTGCGGCATTAACTAGTAGAAAAACCCAACTGCGTTACGCATATATGCATACTGCAACAAAACTGCGGTAATACTTTGCAATCAGAGATTACCACATCAAGTCACACTCCCGTATCCTCCAGGTCAGTTTTGAGACTCATGGTACAGGTCGAAATGGCAATGTTACGACTAGGTGATGCCATTGGACTCAATCCATGATGTGACATTTCCATGGCCCATCCTGCAACTGGCCAACGAGCGATATGCCGGAACTTTGAGTTCGTCATGGAGACTCGCGCATTCATTGAAAACAACTCACTTCTTACTGCCATATACTTATGCTGTCATCGATGCGCGAGCAAGCAAAGACGAGATGGCGAGAGGACGGGAAAATCGTACGTAGAGTCCACTGACGGATGCCACGGAGAAGACTGCATAGATACCTGGACCAATGTCTTTGATCTCAGGTACTACAGGAGTAGCTTTTTTGGGAGCCATTCGTGCAGGGACGGAACAACGTGGCCGGATTCAACTCACTACCAATTGCACCCTGAACGCAAGCACTAGCTACGGTATACTGCGGTATAACACACTATTACGAACACTATTACGGGAATTATTTCATGTTCCCTTTCATGTGTCGAGGTAGCTCCGCATGTTCTTGGAACCATAGCCATACTTAAGAATCAGTGCATTGTTCACACCAATTGTGCAGGGAGAGAATCATCAAACACCCCGTTCTTAAGCCATGTGAATGGGCTCTTAAATATATCATTTCATAATAGAAGACATGCCTGCTCGGCTTTGTTGCACTTGCTCGAATCGTGTTATCGCGACTTTGGCGCAGTTGTTCAGCAACCTATCTCAAACGTTGTCCATTCCAATAGCTCTGCTAGCTGGGCTGCGGTTGAACAGCGCAAGTGCTCAACGTGAAGTTGCTTCTCGTTTGAACGCCCCTGCAGTTTTGAAGACTATGGCTACGCTCCTTAGCAGAAACACTCAAAACCTTTCTGTGCAATGAACGTGTGACTGATTTGGGTTGATTTCGCGAATGGGCACCTGTGCAGATGTGCTTCAAGCCTCTTGAGCAATGTTGCGCGTGCATACACACGAGTTTGGAATCATCATGATGGTTGCACTGCAGTGCAAACGGTTGGTCAAAGAGGTATCGAGGTCGTGTGCATCCAAGCGGCTCTCCACACCAAAACAATTCTGGCAGTGAGCCATCGAAATACCCATATGCGAACCACTGAGGAAAGCGCCAGGGCTCCTCGTGGAAGACGAGGGTTGTGCGATGCTCGCTAGTTCATGTTGGCGCGTAGCTGGCAGACGGTTTATGGCCATCAACATTGACCGTCGAAAAGGCATGGTCGGACCATTTTGGATGTACAGGCTCATTATATCCGACGTACGGTCTGTGCGTGCACTGCTTGCACGCCAAATGGCGTTGTCGTGAGGCGCCATCCCCATTCCGAACCAAGAAGGCAGCGAACGCATCTTCACACGCAAACATGCCATGGCAATACTTTATCTCAAGCATCGGCTAAGAAACGATGTATCAGAGGGAATAAAGCATTGGCAGCCTGTGCTCGGCTGTCCGTAGAGGCAGGTCGGTTTAAAGCACAGCGCAACAAAACAACGGTTCACTGATATACGATCCATCTTAAAGGTGTTGCAACATGTGTACGTTGCCCACCAGTGTTTCCAAACTCTGCTCACTGCTGAGAGTCGCGAGTCGCGAGTCCACCCTGAAAACGGCCCTGCCACAAAGTGCTCCAACCTCAGTACAGTCACCAAATAGAATGATATCCCTTACATGTCTTGAGCAGTGGTGGACATCGCTTCTGTGTGACGGCAACTTGCAATCCGAAAATACTTCGAGATAGTATCTGGAGATATCAAGTGGGATAACCCCACAAATTCCGGACTCGAGCAACATCTCGCACTGTTCACAGACTGTATTTTGAATCGACTTGGGAGCGGAAGATTGCCTGTTAGCTCTAAGTCCTTTCCGTATCGAAAACTGCCTGTGGACTTGCAACATCTTGTCTTCGTGACTTTGAAACGTCCAGATTGCACAAGTGGTGCTGCCCACTAATACACATCTAAGCCCTTCCGAGCAGGCGAAGGACGCTCTAAGCTTGTTCGAAGTCATTACTTAAGTCACTGTGCAGTGATGACAGTATTGGCGAGGTTTAGCTTACAGAAAAGAGCAATACTGCCCTGGCGTACCTTCACTTCCAGCAGTTCTCGGAACTGCTTTTCGGCATACCGAATGGGTACGTTCTCTTGACGCGTTTGAAACGTTATGATTCTTTGGCATAGGCAAGACGGTTAGGGGGGCTTGCTCCTGGACATTGCATCCTAAGGTGTGCCAGTTTGCAGAGTTCCTGTCACATGGCTCTCACATTTCGTCCCTGGCGAGAGCACCGATATCGACGCTATCATGATACACTGTATCTGACCATGTTTTCTCCCGTCTGCCTCAATAGCCTGTATCTCAGTACTTCCGGAAGGAATGCTTGCGGCGCCCACCATGATTCCAATGATTCCGCGACTGATTCTATGTTTGACGCTCCATGCTTTTCACATTTTCAACAGTTGCAGCCAGTATGAGCGTTTGCCCTGAACGTGAGCCTACATGTTGTCGTTTTTTCATACTGACAGCTCATGCCCATGCAGCGTCGCTGGAGTCCTGGGAACGTGACCAGGAGCACGGCGCGCCGTACGCTTCCCAATCTGATCCTCGTGCACGCCTCTGTACAATTGACGCACAGCTGTAATTTCAAAGAAAAAGCAATAAAGTAACCTGTTTATCGCCAATGAAACGAAAGTATCCGTCCCTGGGGCCTTCAGCACAAAGAAGTTGTGGAGAACATGTGGATGGAAGGGGATATCCCAGGGTCGCATTGCAGCAAGTCAACACTGCAGGAGCGGTGCCTCCTCTGCTTTTCATGTCTGATTTGCAGTCTATTATTAAGTGCAGCTAGTACTTATGGTCATGCATGAGCACTGTCCATACGAATGCGGTCGTGCTGTAAGGGAAAATGCGTACTTTGAAAAACCATTTCATTTGCGGCAGTTGTCCACAGCACGTACTTCGCATGTACATTTCCCATGTCCCTGGGAGATGCATGCAGGGCAATCAAACCACGGGATCATTCAAACGAGGCTGATGTGACACCCGTGGCGCTACCACAGGCCGATGCACCCATCATGCAGTTCGTACACCTCCAGTTTGCATTGGAATGCTGCTGGCAGCCGATCTTAGTTTCAAAGCGCTGTTCAAGCACATGCACTGGTCTTTTCCCGCGCCCTTGGGGAGCATGTTCATCATAATGGCAGTCTTGTTTGTAATCGAGAAGACGCAAGGCACTCAAGGGCTGGACGCCGCCAATGCGATATTTGCGCCGGCACTGCATGGCTCGGCAGGTGGCTGCCATTATTCTACGTCCCGGTCATCGTGACACTGCCCTTGTCGGCACGCGGGCTGGCGGGCACGGATCTGGTCAAGTTTGCGAGCGTTGTGGTGTTTGGAATGGTCATGAGCCTGCTTTTCACCGCAACGGCCGCAAAATCGATTCGTAGTATCGTGAATGTCGAGCTACAGGTGCGTTCCTCTTACTTTTTGTGAAGGAGATGCATCAGTTGGTCACAGGACGTTCGCCCATGCAATTAAGCACATCCCGCATATGCGCACGTCATGGCTAGTCCCTGTCGAGAAACAGGTATCCTCGGATAGTTCCAGTGTGATGCTTGTACCGAACACATATAGAGGGCTGTATTTTAACAAAGGCTCCACCTTTGCTGTAACGACAAACCTTGTGGACGTGGTGCATGCACGAGTTGCAACCTGATGATGATGCATCTTTTGACAACACTACCGCATCCGCATGGACATTGACAACTCCAAGAACTGATTGGAATCACCAACCTCACTTGGTAATCCCATCAAGACTCGATTGCGCATGAGACACCCTTCCCCCAGCGACCAAGTTGCCGCTAAGTAGACCTGCATTGTTGCAAATCTCTGCATCAGCACTTACATCCATCCCACAGGGGATGCTCCCACTTCAGTGTTTCGTCAGACAGAATTCGACCCCCATGTCTGTCCCAAAATCCATGTATTTGCAGGCATCTGAACCCAAAAATCACTCTGCCTCGCGAAACACTGGCGCACTTTTGCCCCAAATGTTACAGGGTCAACAGTAAATGATTCTCAACAAAGCTGCCGTAACCAAATCAACACATTCCCAAGTTACACTGAACATAGAGCATCATCCCATATGTCTCTGAGTGCAGGAGATGGCAAAGGAGAAGCCTTCACCGCCCTTTCAGAAGTCGCACTTCATTGCATGGCTACTGATAGGATGCTCAGCCTTTCCGCTCTCGTTGCTCCAGCCGGGTATTCGGCACTTGGCCGCCATCGCGTTCGGCCTTGCATGCACCGTACTGGGCTATCTGATTGGAAGCGCAGTCCCTAAGGGAGTGAAGAAGTACCTGCACCCATCGTCACGACGGGCATTATCGGGAGCTCAGGCGTACTTCTCTGGAGTTCTGCTCATGGCTTGTCGTATGAGCAAGGCCTCCACATGTACCTCGCCAAGGTTCGTGCCTCCAACTTTACCTTACCGACGCTCTCTGTATGGCCCACACATTGCACATGCATGTTGTTGTGAAACATTCAACCTGTTTGGGTCGCGACAGCTCGGCAATACACTCGTTACAATTGACTCAATGATTCTAGCCCGAGTCGTCCACATAGATGGTCTTGCCCGGAGGCCAAGCAAATAAGCTTCACGATAAGATCGGCACACACAACGAACCGTCTTTATGTGCTGTTCAGCTTTGTCTGCAAGACAGGGGACGTACCTGGCAATGACTGCGTTTTGTATTGTGCTAACAGCAGCTGAACTCCTGAGCTGGCGGTGTCTAGATCAGTGAGTGACAATGAGGGGTGAACAAGAAGCAAGAATGTGATGAAAGCTACACAATTTATCATTTTCAGGGTGGGTGGGTGGCTTCAACCGAAAGACAGCGAACCCAAGTGTTTGCTGCCCGGTTGAACCAGACATGATGCGTGAAGTATCGAGACTGGCAACTGCTGATGAGCATTTCGTAATGCGAAACAGCCCTGCTTTCAGCAGGCAAGCGATGCTCTCGGGCTACAAACTCTGTAACTCAGACCGAGTAGGATTGCGTACGTCACTCACTGCTTGCGCACAGCTGACACAGAACAACGATTGTATTCCACATAATCGTGCAATCTCAGGATAGCTGGTTTCCAACACATGTGTACTTGACTACAACACTTGCAGCATGGTAAGAGTTCTCAGATTGCCCCGGTTGCACCAGTTGCCAGCGTCCATGTGGATGGGATAGCGCCGCGTAGCATACGTATTCATCAAACGGCCTGTAGGGGATTTGTCTTAGGTTGCGGAGCAAACATTAGGCGAGCAACTTTAACGTCAACATCACCAGTGCGTGCTGTCAAATCCGTCTGTTTTGGGCTGTCGTATTTCTTTCTTTCTTTCTTTCTTGCAACCGTGTGTGTGTCGACCTGCATCTCCCAGGACTTGTGCTTGAAGAGACCCAAATCGGTGAGCGGTCAGTATGCAGGCAGGAACAGTTGTTCGCCACGTCATGTTGCCCTTGTTGTCGTGCAGGGTGCCGGTTTCATGGGCGCTGGCGATGTCTTGATGGGCTTCCTTGGAGTCGTCATTCTGTCGTTTGCCTTCAGAATCTACTCGCAGCGGGCGCTCATGAAGCGCCATTTTGTCGAGATATTTGGCACTGTGATACTGTCTTCCCTTTTTTCTTTGTTCGCGACCGCGTTTGCTGCACGCGGCCTTGGCCTCGGCCCTGAGCTATCTAGGTCGCTGCTGTCTAGAAGTGTGACCGTGGCGCTGGCACTTCCCATGGCGACACAACTGAATGCGTCGCTGTCGTTGACGGCCGCGGCGGTATGCGTGACTGGACTGATCGGCGCCAACTTTGCGCAGTCCTTGCTGACCTTGTCAGGGTTCAAGGACCCAATCACTCGTGGCCTGGCAACTGCTGGAAGCGCACACGGCCTCGGGACTGCGGCGCTTGCTGTCAACGAGCCTGCTGCTCTACCTTTTTGCGCTCTGGCTTACGCATTGACGGGCATCACTTCCAATATGCTTGTGACTATCCCTGCTGTAAGGGGAGCCTTGTTGGCCATCACTGGGTGACCCCCATGGCCACAAGCTTGCTGGAAGCTAAGCATCTTGAACGTGCGGACATCACATGACTAGCAGAGACGGCCTGCATGCGAAGCGAGCAAACAATGTTGTAGATTGCTTGTATATATCCTTTAAATGTAATTGCTAGTTGCGGCATGGGAAGCGCGCTGGCGTCCAGTTTTTGCGCCACTTGCTCTCCCCTGCCTCCGCGTGCCCGCCCGCAGACCGTTCTGTCCGATACCGATTGTTTTCAATGACTGATCCGAATTGTGATGCTGCCTTGCCTGCTGCCGCCACTCTTGGCACTCTTCCTGCATTTCCTTTGTTGCCGCTTTATATTGCTATATGATCATCAATGTGTGTTGGTGGGAAGCGGTGGAGCGGTGCTTGTTGCCTATTCCCCAGGCCGAACAGCCTGGACACATTTCTCTTGCCGTGCTTCACGGCGGAGGGGACATGGGTGTGAATCCTGATTGCTTCTTTCGTTTGTTTAAGCCGCCTGGTGTCGCCGTGTTACACTTGCACAGCCTTCACAATCTTGGCACTGTGCACGCTGTTGACATGTCCAACACCGCGATTCCATCAGGAGCAGCTTTCCCGCTCGTTGGGTGCATGGGCTTGTATCTGCATTGAAATAATGATGGCTGCGGCAAGGGTGCGCTCAGCGCAACAGCAGTGCACACAATAAATCTGCTCAACATTTACGCAGTTCCACCGTCTGACGAGCGTGCGAATGCATTTGCGTGAGCTGCTGAATACCTTTTTAGAAGCCACTTGCAGGAATAGTTGTGTGCATAACAGGGAGAGCATCTGTCCAGCATCTGTCTAGACACCTATGTACAGGGTTGATTCGTGCGACGTAAACATGCCTCCTTCCGGGGTCGGATTCTAACGAGGCAATACTACTGTGTAGCGCATCGATATCACTGCTGGGTTGATCTGATGATATGGCACCTTTGTCGCAAAGTGTTTGTCGACAAAACTCAACGTCGACCGTTGTATGTGTTACTGATGATGAGTCTGTTGCCGCAGTTCTCCTGACTGAACAGCCCCTCGAATGGTTACCTACCTTGCTTCATGCTGGCAGACATGCACAAAGTTGACGACAACTTCCGCAAGAACTGTTTGCACGTAAAGCGATTGTATGAAATGCTGAGCTAGAGAAGCAACTGGACACACTCTGCCAACTTGTGCACGGGCGTTGGCGTGTTGTGCACATGGCAAATTTGTGCACATGCGCGCGCGAACAGCATGCCATGCAGGCAAATCCCGGTTTGCATAAAACTTGCTTCCTGAACCAGCTCATGGCTTACATCCTCGTTTCTACACCGCAGATTAGGCATGCTCAACATGGTGTTCTACAGTGTGGCACTTGCGCTGATGTGCGCTGTACTGGCATTTGGCGAAGGGGACGTCCATCTACGAGGTAACTTTCCTCAGCTGACGATTCATCATTTGCTTTACCTATCCTTGGTTGTTTTGTTGATGTGAAGGTCTGGAATGTGCATTTTTACTGCGTGCCATTGTCACGTGGGTACTTTTGTTGTGTAGTAACCCAGTACTGGCACTGCTCCCAAGTACTATCCCAAGTTGTTGGTTGCAGTCTTTCGTACAAGAATACACGTGCACTTCGTCTTCTTCATACATAAGTTGTCGTTCCAACCTCTCTCGGGTTCAGTTACGTATGCACCTCATTGGCACTCGCCAGGCACCTGCTGTGCACAGCGATGTAAAAACACTTTGACCGCCAATGCCTGGGATGAAACGACACTTGCAAGTTCGAGAGAACCACGAGTATTACAAATGTCCTGTCTGCTTTTCCCTCCTGACCAACCTGCATGTGCCGAGCATGGAAGGCCGACTACTATGTTGTGGAAACAAGGCGTCGCAATTTGAACGGAGATCCTTCCGAATTTCTCAACGCTATTGGCTACACCCCCACCCGTCACCCAGTATCTTGATTATGCTAGAGCGAATAACCTTGCCTGTTCAAGTGTAAGGTGTAAACACGTGCCTGGCGTTCCGTCTCTAGATTCAAAAACGGTGCACCCTGAAGAACTCTCCTAGTCCTTTGTCGTATGTTCGTTCACCAAGCAGCTTCACGCGCGAAGATGTCATTGTTCGCCGTGATGTCAATTTGACTCTCTACACCTGAATACCAATTGCACTGGTGATGAGGCGGTCCGCTACCGCGATTGCCGATCACCCAGCCGAAGACCCACCTATTGTGTGCAGGAGGCGCCTCATGCGGGGGACTCAACTGGAAAGGACCTCAGATCTGTGAGCCCGGCTTCGCCTGCGTTGCCCAAAACAAATTCTGGAGTCAATGCCTGCCTGTTTCGTTACCTGGAAGCCAACACATTGGCCGCTCTCTAAAGATCCGGCCTCGGGGCCAAGGGATCGAAGCATACCGAATCCTGCCCAAAGGTATCACTGGTTACGCCATTACAACGCGATTCTGGGACTGTTCCAAACCATCCTGCGCATGGGCCGGCAAGGCGCCAGTGACGAAGCCTGTCAGGGCGTGCTACCGGGATGGTGTCACAAAGGCTCCTTATGACTACCATGGCTTTACCTGCACAAAGCTCGCCCCGTGGAGGTCACGAAAAGATAAAGATCTCAGCTTTGGGTTTGCCGCGTACGCCGCTTATGGTGGCGAGGCTCGTGGATGCTGCGCCTGCTTCGAGCTGAAATTCTTGCGTCCGCCGCTCGTAGGCAAGAAAATGGTCGTCCAGATTGTCAACACGCACAACGGCCGTGCGCCGCAGACGTTCTTCGATCTGCAAGTGCCCGGCGGAGGCGTTGGCAACCAGAACTCATGCGCTGAGCAGTACTATGACTTCGGCCCACAGTGGGGTGCCCCTTACGGCGGCTTGGCGGGAAACACATGCTCAGCCCTCCCTGCTCCTCTCCATCGCGGCTGCGAGTGGCAATACTCGTGGCTGAAAGCCGCTGGAGTGCCCCAAGTGTCTTACAAGGAGGTCACCTGCCCTAAAGTGCTCCTCGCCAAGACGGGATGCCGCCGGACTTCGCATTAAAGCGTCCAATGGGTATGCAGTCAGCTGATAGAACTTGCCGCTCGGCCTTGTCTCGCTGGCAGCACATAGCAGGGAGATACGCAATCCATGTCTCTTGTCTCGCTGCCTGCTGAAGAATTGTAGGTAGCTCCTAGAGCTCTTTATGAGGTACCCTCATCTGGGTTGAAAGTGATCCAGTGCCCTTCGCGTTGGGCAGGTTGGGACTGCGCTACTAGCTAAAGATTGCATGTATAGCCATAAACTTGTTCTCAAGGGAATGAGCGGCTCTGTGTTGGCAGATGAACTAGCAAGCCCAGTTGCAGGCGCAGTGTTCGTCGGACAAAGCATTTTCCAGGTAGACGATGCCCGGAAATGCATGAATCTGGGGCCACACTCGGGAACGAAATCAATTCCCGCGAAGCACTGTGCAGGCAAGTAGGCATGGTATGGCATCGCCGGCAACCCTCTCACCACTAACATCCTCGCTTTCATGCACCTGTTCAGAATGACATATATGCAGTACATATATATCACGACGGCTTTGTGAGCAACGTCATGATCACAGTATGTAGATGCTGGATAATGAGGTAGAAATACCCTGGCCACAGTGCAATGCGGTCACTGGATCTGAAGTGCTCTAGATCTCTGATCGCCACTGTTGTGCCTGAACAAACAACTCTATTCCTTTCCCAGCCAAGGAGATCGTTTATATCTGGGCTTGCCACCCTCGAATCGCGCAGTCTGGCGATGATTTATTGTTTTTGAACCGCAGAGGCTCTGAAAAAGTGCTTGATGCCTGCATGGCTCCAATAGGTGGCTATAGCTTGTGTATAGCGATAGCCTTATTTGCCTGCCTGTACTAGTAGTGTAGGGTCATAGGCGCCAGCACACTCATTGCGAGATGGCATGCCATCTCAAGGACGTGTCCCCACCTTTTTATTATTATGGTGAAGTGGCCGCAGGCTGCATCTCTACGGAAAGTGAATTTGTGGCTTCGAGCGCATGTCTCTGCTCATGAAAGTTCCGCAAGGGGCGATGATGCCAGTCCGTCTAGCAGTACATCCGGCGTCCATGGAGCCTAGTTGTGCATGTTTTCATCAAAGCAGTTGCTCTTCTTGGTAGCGAGTCTTTCTGTTTGCGCCACAGGGCAGTGCTTGCTTCATGTGAACTGTAGACGCATGCTTCAGTGGTCAGTACTGCCCATTTATTGCTCCATTATTTCTATTGTTTTATCCAACCAAAGCCTACGTTAGCAGAGATCACGCTTAACCTCTTGACAATATCTCAATGTTTGTTGCTTCCCACTGCTGACCATTAGCAAGCTAGGACAGCTCCACAACATTAGACAGGGCAACTGGTAGCGTATGCAATGAGATTGATTGCAGACCATATTTGCATCATCACCCAGCCGCAAATCCATGACCATGATTTTTCTAGTCGACATCTTCGCGGAGTGCCCACTGAGCTGGCGCAGCTAGCTGCGTACAACGTTTGCGTGCATGTGTCCAGCCCTATGTGTGTTCTCGGGACAGATAGCGACCATGGTCTCAGGTACATGCCTGCTTTACTGCCTATCATTGCACATTCTGGAAAGAGTCTCAAGAGTCTGTGTTACTTCATTTTTAGTATTACTTTACGCTTGTTGTCGCCGGGCTGAGTCACTACGGCTTGAATCCTGTGCTTTGTTTGTAATAGACATGAATTGCTGCCTGTGGTACCTGAGCCACCTCTCTTGCACTTTCTCTGTGATGATGCCTGGCACTTTGGGAACCATCGCAATTTGCTCATACCCACACGCGGGCAGGGTGTACGCATATGTGCATGAAGCATTGATCATGGAGCATGCATAGCCTGGTGTCGTCAAGTGCGTGCCGAGAAAGCCCTCCACATATTCCCCACGTACACTGCTGCACTGCAGCCATGATGATTAGTAGTCGACTGTCCTCTGCAGTACAAGAGAAATGTGTGTTACAACGAAGCGGGAAAGCAAAGCAGAAATAAACTGCAGACAAGGACAATACAATCAAGAACACACGAAAGAAATTCAGACCAAACACACAGGAAAACAAAGAAAGAAAGAAAAGGACAATCAAAACAGCCAGCCGACAAGACTAAGGGAGAGCAAAGCAAGAAAGAAATGTGCATCACAAGGTGTTCATTCAACAACACGGGTCAGCAACTAAGCTAAGCATCATGCAGAAGAGTCTGTGGGGGTGGCCAGGGATGACGTTGGATTTTCTGGGGTTGCTCAGGCCTCGACCTCATGAACCTGATTCAGCATCTCTAGTGGGGTTTGAGTTCCGCACTAAGGGTGCTGGTGAGTTAACCAGTTGCATCGCGAAAGCTTGTTCAGCACAAGCGGAACATGCGATATCTTGCCGCGACCTGATCTTGTTCACTACCCCATGAGACTATGCGAGCCTGCGAGTTCGCTGCACAGCAGCAGGCAACTACGGGCCCCCTGTGTATGACACTCTTGATCTGGAGTACCTAGGTTCACTTCTTTCCACTGCACAAGTGACTTGGCTGATGATGAGAGGGTTTTTTCATCTCTCCTCGACTTTCCGTACAGACTCCAGTGTGACATTCCATCACGACGAGCGCCGCACGGCAGATGGGAGACGCGAGGGACGGTTGGCATCCAAGGATGGGATGACCCGAGGCCCAAGTGGTGGGGCCTGGTATCAGATCGTCTATGACATGCCGCATTACCCGTCCAATACACGTCTAATGCCTTGCAATGTGGTTGTTTGGGCGACCCGTGCCATGAGACATATGGCCCACCAAAATTCGCATGCATTTCTCGAAATACTGAATACCTGGAAACCTATCGCAGCGTGCACACGCGCATGAGCAGAGCAAATCGCACGGCATGTCATGATGTTCATGTACTGTGACATTTGTAGTTTTGAATAGCGAAGTCCTTGCAAAGTTGAAATGTGATGTGCATGAAAACGACGACAACCCCTTGGAAGCCCCTTGCATTGTGTCAAGTTCTCCGTAATTCTAAACACAGAAAGAGAAATGTGTGTTACAACGAAGCGGGAAAGCAAAGCAGAAATAAACTGCAGACAAGGACAACTCAATTCAAGAACACACGAAAGAAAATCAAACCAAACACACAGGAAAACAAAGAAAGAAAGAAAAGGACAATCAAAACAGCCAGCCGACAAGACTAAGGGAGAGCAAAGCAAGAAAGAAATGTGCATCACAAGGTGTTCATTCAACAACACGGGTCAGCAACTAAGCTAAGCATCATGCAGAAGAGTCTGTTGGGGTGGCCAGGGATGACGTTGGATTTTCTGGGGTTGCTCAGGCCTCGACCTCATGAACCTGATTCAGCATCTCTAGTGGGGTTTGAGTTCCGCACTAAGGGTGCTGGTGAGTTAACCAGTTGCATCGCGAAAGCTTGTTCAGCACAAGCGGAACATGCGATATCTTGCCGCGACCTGATCTTGTTCACTACCCCATGAGACTATGCGAGCCTGCGAGTTCGCTGCACAGCAGCAGGCAACTACGGGCCCCCTGTGTATGACACTCTTGATCTGGAGTACCTAGGTTCACTTCTTTCCACTGCACAAGTGACTTGGCTGATGATGAGAGGGTTTTTTCATCTCTCCTCAACTTTCCGTACAGACTCCAGTGTGACATTCCATCACGACGAGCGCCGCACGGCAGATGGGAGACGCGAGGGACGGTTGGCATCCAAGGATGGGATGACCCGAGGCCCAAGTGGTGGGGCCTGGTATCAGATCGTCTATGACATGCCGCATTACCCGTCCAATACACGTCTAATGCCTTGCAATGTGGTTGTTTGGGTCACCCGTGCCATGAGACATATGGCCCACCAAAATTCGCATGCATTTCTCGAAATACTGAATACCTGGAAACCTATCGCAGCGTGCACACGCGCATGAGCAGAGCAAATCGCACGGCATGTCATGATGTTCATGTACTGTGATATTTGTAGTTTTGAATAGCGAAGTCCTTGCAAAGTTGAAATGTGATGTGCATGAAAACGACGACAACCCCTTGGAAGCCCCTTGCATTGTGTCAAGTTCTCCGTAATTCTAAACACAGAGATATCGCACACGCATGGAGTGGGTACGTTCTGTGTTCCAATCGAGTAACTATTGACATCATTGGTAGATGATTACTGCTCTGCAAAGGTGGATAAACGCGTTGTAATTGGTGCTCTGGGTGATGACTTCATAGAGTAGCATTTGAATACAAATAACTCTGAACGCACTCGTAAATTCGTGCAAATGTCTTTCGACTTGCGTGGGTTTAGGGCGTCAAGGGGATTGGTACCCTGACGAGCCACTCATCGTCAGCCTTCTTGGAAGACACGCTGCTTCGGAAGATAACGCAGGTTTCCACCATTGAAGATTCTGCAGATGATACTTATTCTATGTGCCAGATAACGTATTTCCACAACAGCCTAGGTGGATCCCAGCGCGTGTAACTCACACGTACAAATACGACAGGCCAGGAGTACCACACGACGCAACCCCCAAGTATGATATGGGAACGACGCTTGTCGTTGGCCGACAGTTTTCAACACTTGAGATCGTCTGCGTGCAGCCCCCCTAGCTCTTCTACCACCGCATTGGTTGCTCACTCTGGCTCGTTCGCCAGCCTGGGACACATGGGAAAGCCCTCGTGCTGTGGGACAAGCCAGAGATCCCATGACCCGAAGCAAGGTACTGAGCAGAAACGCTAGAAAGCAAAACAAACTGCCAACTTGATGTATGACAACCAACCTATGCATTGTGGGATTGCAGGTTCAAATCTTGGTTCGGGCTTCGTTGGTGTCCGTTTGGGCACACAAGGGCGGAAGCACACGCCCCTTCGCGCTTCACAGGGACCGTGTGATCGCCAAGGCCTCCGGAGACGTGGCGCGGTTCCCAAATAATTCAACTTTCACTTAAGGGCTACATCCAGCTAGAAGTATACTTACTTCCACAATTTCTGGAAAGTACGCGGCAGCTCAAACATGACGACATCCCAAGGGGACTGTGCACGGATGTTAGAGGCGCCAACCTCGTCGTCGCTTCCGGTCAATGGCCAACAGGAAGGCCATATGCTGCAGCAGCTTACGCCAGGGGCCCTTTCTCCCTCCCACCATGTGGCCATGCCCCAAGATCCACCATTCTCGCGTTCCACAGCTTACAGGTGTATTGCTACACCTCTACTCTATGCTTGCTTGCTTATCGCTCTCACTCTTAATGTGTCCTGTCACATCATCGCTTCGAGATAACGCCTCCACTTCATGCTTGGCAGCAGGTATTTAGATATCTGGTCTATCTGGATCCATTGACAGTGTGGATTGGGTCTCTGCAAGTCTATAGCTGTGCATATGTTAGATAAGCGCCTACACAAGTCGTAGCCGAAACCGAAAAAACAGCGAGAACTGAGGCATTGAGGATTTCCAGGGTTTCAAGCTTTACAGCAACGTTGCCAACTGTCAGCCCCGGCTCCTCATTCTAGTCCAATCACAGTCTGCTTCAATTGCAGAGACGCGTTTGTGCGCCATGACATTGACCCGTCCGACAATGCGCCCGGTGACGCACTGACGGAAGAGGAGAGCAACTGGGATGAGCGCCGAGGGGGGTTTGAGGACGAGACAACGTACTCGTCCCACTTCCGGGCGCCTCCAGCCCCAGACAGCCTGCAGGCCCCACCTGTGAGCCCCGCAAGAGTGGATCATGTCGCCGATCCCATCACGGACTTCACCTCGACCTATGGGGCAGCATTTCTCCCCCACGCTCCTGCGGTTCACATTGTGGCAAAAGAATATGTGCGCGCGCTTCACTTGCCAATGTTTGTCGATGCTTATCGTTTGTGCTGTATGCATAGTGGTTGGCTGGTTTCTCTGTGGACTTGTGATCTAGCAGCCATGCCTCCGTCTGTGTACTTGGATCAATCTGGCTTCATTCTTAGGGGCTAGCCAGATGTAAGTGCAGATCATTGTTTTCCATGACGGTCCAAGCTCATTCTTCAAGGGCCTGTGTGATGTTGTGGATTGCATAAATCCACCACTCAAACGCTTTGACAAAGCTACCAAAAACAAATTGGAGACCCGTACATACAATCTGCTCTCACAAAGAAACACATGTATGAAACACAGGTGGATCTGCAGCAAGTCCCTTATGACCTAGACGGCGAGACCTTCGACGGTCGCACCACATACCACAGCGCATTTCGAGTCAGCACCCTAGACACCTCGCCAGCAAAAGCACAGCCAGGGTTTGCGCCTTCATTTGCAGCGCTGCTGTCCTCAAATCCTGAGCAAGTGGCCCTTCCAAAGATCCGGCCAAACACGGGATCAAAGCTGCCAGATAATGCAACCAATTCTGAGAATGACGCACGGCCCAAGTCGTGCCCGTCAGCCAAAGCGTGCGACAAAGGTGTGTTTCTCAATGGAACGGGCTTTGCTGCAGCGTGTTGTTAAACTGTGTGACTTGCGGGTCCAGATTCCTGAAAATGCATGAATATATCGGACAGAACTGGGGTCGAATCCCATTCTGGTGAAGCAACGCTTGGCTAGCGCTGTTCCAGGTATGGCTGACTCGACAAATCATTCAATGTGGAGGGAAATGGAAGCGAGTTCAAACAGCGCTTCGCCAGAATGGGGTTCCACCCACATTTCTGCTCCAGATACCCATGCATTTTCAGGGATACACCCACAAGCAAACAACTGGCAAAGCAGTGACTGGTTGAGAAAGTTTTGCAGGGAATCCAGAAAGTGGCTCCACTGTGCGTCTACCTCAAATCAACACTGAAGACGCCGACAAATACATGCCAGAGGAGAGCGTGTGCAAGGAAGGCTGGCTTCCAAACAAGGCGCCTTTTGACACTCGGAGCGAGTACATGGATCGATACGATGCTAAGTGCCTCGAAGGCCTGAATGTATCTCCAGGGTACATCATCCCACCTCACATCAACCCTGCTACTTTCCAAAGCTCTACCATCTATACAGATGACTTCACAGCCAAAGAGATCAGTCACCCGCCCGCAAACGCCGCCCTTGATGGCCGGAACATGAAGGTGAAGTGCTTCCCAGAATCATTGCCAAGTTGCCAATGTCCATGTGGATGCGGCAGCATTGAAAAATGATTCATCGTCATGGCATTTGTTCCCCCATGGTTGAGCAAATGAGTCCTCAATGTGGTGCCATTCGCCTGATGCTCCTACAATGTCAGGCCATGTACTTTCTCGACCTGGTGATCCCACAGTATTAAACTTATTGTAGTTCTTTGGCTCAATATGCAGCATAAGCACTAAGACAGGAGATGCAGTGGAGCCGCCACTCATGAGAAACATTGCAGCCTTGACATGCTCTTGGGATTTGCTGCGAGCATGTATGATTGCAAATTGCACTTGTAGTTGCCGATGTCCATGAGTATGTGGTAGTGTTGTAAGATGAGGCATCGTCATCATGACATCACTTTATAAGAGCAGGATCCAGTCGGCGCAGGACATCACACAGGGAACAGCAGGAGAACGGCGCAGGCCTGGAGAAACCCAAGCATTCACGTTCGAAACAGAACTAACTTATGGATCGTCAGAAATCAGGACAGGCAAGCCTTCTTTGAACTAGCTGCAATAGCAGGAGCCAAAGCTCCAAGAGAGCACCGATACATCACAGCGTTGCCCCTGTACAGGCTGATGCTGAGTTTGCGAAATGCGTTGTTGACGAATTCCTCCTTGGTTACCACCCCTCCACCACACGCTGTCGTCGCCACAGCGAATAGCAACTGCATTGCCGGCTTGCCCATGCGGCTGAATCACACACCTGAATGTGCAGGGCTGGAAGCCTCGCAGCGAGACTATGCTTGGGGAGTCAACAGCCATGCATGATTACAAAGGTACCCGCCCTCAAGCAGGGGATGGCCCCGTAGCGCACTTCCGCAAACCACAGCATCCCCACCAGAACCAGTTCACAGACACCACAACATACGGGTCGGAGTTCACGGAGAAAGCGATTCCAGAGGCGTCCCCAAAGCCCTCCCACCATGTCACAAACACTGGCAGCAGGCCGTTCTTGGGAACTTCAACTACTATGGCCGATTACGGAGCAAAGGGCCTCGTGCCGCAGCCGGCACACTTTCGGAGGCCAGCGCATCCTTCCGATACAACCTTCTCAGCTGAGACCACGTATGGCGTGTTTCATACACCCCTCAAGCTCCCAGGGCCAACAAGCAAGTCAGCTCCGACTAGGATGCATCCAAGCAGAGCCAATGCACCGGGGCAGCCTTCAGCGCTTTTGCCGGATGAGCAAGGTGCCCCGGTGAGGCCTGCAGATCCGCAACTTGGCACGGATCTTGACGAGGTTGCAGATGGCCACCCGCGTTACGGCGTCTCATCGCCACGGGTGATAAACCCTGGCGAGTTGCCTTCCGGAAAGGTGGCCATGGCAGGTCAGTCGGTGTACAGGTAAGCAAGCTCATGGGAGCCCTTGTTGGTTGCACCAGGGATCAGTAGCCGAAGGTGCAATGATGATGCACCCTCTTTACACACAACCATATCAGGTGTACCGCTCGAAACATTCAATGCTCCAAAACGATGGCTGCTGATTTCCACTAGCTGAGCCCCGATGAATGATGTGCGCTTGCGCTGACAGTTCTATCTCTCGATCTGGTGCAAGCACATCCACATCCGCAAGTGAGAGTCATCCATCGACACAGCAGTGATCCGCCAGAATGGGGTTCGACCCCCATGTGGTCCCCCCAAACCATGCGTTTTCAGGCATCGCGACCCGCAAATTACTGGGTCTGCCGAAACGTTGCGACACGGATGACTGCAATCGCATCGTTACACACAAGCTGTGATAGGCAGGTGACTTGACACACCTGAAATTGATGATGTATCTTTTTACAACACTACCGCATTCAGTACTGCGCATGATGATGAAGTATCTTCTTAGAACACTGCCGCATCCTCATGGACATTGGCAACTCCAAGAACCATTTGGGAATCATTACATATTGAATTGATGCGAAGGGATGAGCACAATGCCAAGGCCCTGGAGAAGAAGGACCTAGAGGCTGAGTACAATCTTGTAAGGAGCTTTCAGCCAAACGACGCAAACTGGGATGGCGCCAAGAGCACCTACATCAACGACTACAGCAAGAAACAGGGAGAGCTGGAGGACTTTGCCCCCAAGTATGGCGTTCAAACCCCCCGTGTTGTGGCTGCGGGGTCCACTTGCTCTGGCATGCCAGGCCTCAAGTCTCAAGGACATACTATCTACTCAGACGATTACACAGCAAAGGGTATCGAGGTGAGCTCCGTGTAGACACGAATAAATATGACCAAAAAGACCGTTGACTATTTCCTGCCATCGTCTATGTGATGTCAGATGACCAAAAATTGGACCCAGAACATACTTAAGAACAGCCTGTTGGGAGCTCATGTGTTTTGATGTCCCAGATGTTGCCCATTTCTTGGCTCTCATTTGAACACCGCCTCCTCTCCTGATGGCATGGCTGGCCTGATGCTCCGTTTCATTCTGGGCCATGTGCACGCAAGGATGGTGGCCATCTACCAAAGCATGGCTCAGAAGTCAGCATGAAGCTGGTTGAAACCTCGTCAAGGTTACGCTTGTCACCAGGCATGGGGCTTAGCGTCTGTGATGTATGAATCTAGCCAGTCAAACCTGTCAGGCAAGCCTTTGGGACGTGATTGGCACGATGACCAGGCCCTACGCTTTGTCCACGGATGCTTCGCACCATACCGGAACCCCAGTCACGGTTGTCTCGGTCCCTTTGAGGCATGCACATATTGTTTCCAGCACTGCATGTTCGTCACCATATATATAGGCTGCAGCATATCACATGTGAAAAGCTGGGAAGTGATGTTGTTGAACAGCAGGCAGCCGTGGCCTGTTTCGCCTTGCCGAAGGGGCAAATCGGATGGCACAAGTGCTAGGGAATACGTGTGTCGACACTGTAAAGGAGTGGGCAGAACTTTGATTTCAGGAATGGACTGGTCAGCTGAAACCGGTGCTTTGCCAGGATGGGTTTCGACCCCCATTTTCATCCCATCTGGGCATCTAGACCTGAAATGACTGAGCCTGGTGCAACACTGGCTAAAGCGTACTTTTCTTCACAGGCCAAGGATCTCCAGGCGGAGTGTGACCTCATCAAAGCTTTCTCGCCAAACGACGCCAAGTGGCACGCGGACTCAACATACACTCACGACTACAACAAGAAGGAAATTACATCTGACGCCTTTGCTCCAAAGTACGGCGTTCAAGAGCCCCGAACAATCAGTACAGGCGACACCTGCTCTGGCATACCCGGACTTGGCGCCCACCGTGAGACAACGTACCAGGGGGCCTTTCATGCCAAAAGCATGGAGGTGTGCTGCCTTATCTGTGGCGACAATGTGAGCATACAGCTCTACAACTCCCCAAATGTAGCGCAATCTCAGCCCTCGCAGTACATTTTCGTTTACCATGGTGGGACAAGGCGAGAATTGTTCAAGCCATATGTAACTTCGTAGAGGAACAAAATGGCCGAGACGTCAATGCGTCTCGTGCTGGGGAAGATGGGAAAGTTTGAACGCCGCATGTACAGCGCGTTTATAGCATCAGCTGTGACAATGGCCTTCACAGCCCCGAGGTGTTACAAAGTGGCACCCACATATTCAGAGGTGCAAACGGTGATGGTATCGGTAGCACCAATTCCCAGGGAGTTCTTGGAGTTGCCGATGTCCATGTGGTAGCGGTATTGTTGTGAAAAGATACATCATAAACAGCGGGTGGGTGGGCGAAGCAGTAGCTGGAAACGAAAAACCTGGGACAAGCCTCGTGAGTTCCGCTGCAAGGGCGAGCAAGCAATCCGAGCGCGCATGCTACAAGAACAAGCAGGCGCATCACAGATGAGTCATGGAGCCACTAATCGCAGACTATCTATGAAGCAGAGTACCCGAGTACAAGCAAGTACATATACAGCAGGGGCCACCTGGGAGGGCACAGCGCCCCCATACATGAAGCACAACATGACATTCCGTCTGATAGTTGCATACATGCAACATGTCCCACTAGAAGTTGTATGCAAAGGGCCCAGCCAAGTAGGCCCCAAGAGCCACCGGGTGTCGCACTCCCTGACTTTTGAACTGCCCCTTTTGAACATCAAGGTGATTGTCTTGCAACAGACGTGATGTTTTAGTAAATTACCGTTTCAAGGCCTAGACACGTGATTTGAGGTGTGGCAGGCCATCAAGCCTGCAGTCTGCTGTTTTGTCAGTCGGTCGCACCGCACTTAGCCAGGCTGTGCAATGTTGCTGGTCCAGATGCCGATGTCCATGTGGAAGGTATTCGATAGATGAGGCACACGTAGACGAGCTCACAGGCCGTAGTCCAACCGGAATAAATAAAAGCGTACTGCGAGAGCTGAGACCACGCAAAAGTGGAGGCCCTGTAGTGAGAACAGGTACATCAGATGCCTGGAATACATGAATTCTGGGTTTCAGAATGGGAGTCGATCCGCATTTTTGTGAAACGCTGTGGTTGCAAGTACTGTTCAGACGAACAGTTGAATGTATCCCAGCGTATGTTGGGGCGGTTGTGGGGGTTGCCGTTGCTGGCAGGGAGGGGTAGGTGGTGGTGAAGCAGAGGGAGGCCATGCTAACCTGCGCGAACAGCGCTTCGCGGCCATGCTACCCTGCTACCCTGCGCGAACAGCGCTTCGCCGGACAGTGTGATGTGCGGGTCCACATGCCAGAAATTCCATAATTATTTGGCCAAAAATCGGGGTCGAAAACCCAATCTAGTGAAGCACTGCAGGCAAAAGACTTGCAAGGCGACCGGGACCTGGTGGCAGGGTTCCAGAAGAATGAAGCGCAGTGGAGCGCGGAGTCAACGTACACGGAGGAGTACAAGGGGCTGACGAAAGCAATGCCTGCAAGAATGCCCGGACCCGCCAAAATTACGTTCAGTCCGAAAAGCCCTCACGCCGGTCCTAAGCTGTACGTACTGATCCGCAAAACTGCCCATCTGCTCGCGCCCTTGTTGAGTGATCTGGCTGCCGAAATAAACGTTTTGTATGTGATGGTGTAGGATCAGGTGTGGGTTACATCAGGCAACCGTGACTGGTTGCCCTTGCTCAAGGGGCTCCTTGGCAACGCTTTGCCAGAATGGCTTTAAACGGGCAACCCCAACCCTGTTCATGTACTTCAAGCATTTTCGGCGGACCAGCAAAATCATACGGCAAAATCACAGTGAGACACAGTTACATCACACGTGCGGCAAAAGGAACTGAGCGTTGACTCATGTTTGCACTACCGCATCCACATGGACATTGGCAACTCCATGTGCAAGTTGAGAACTTTTGCATGGATATGGACTTGTCCCGTCTAGCATGAGCTCGTTGTCTCCTCTTCACCCCCACCTATGCCCTTTACATGTAAGGCAGTACCACTCTGCCTGCTCTTCCGCCCTCCACAAATACTTCTCAATCCTACAACCTTCTTATAACGAATGGAACGTGTCACTGCATTGAGCCGGAGAAGCCCAAAGACTAAAACCAGTTTTCCAGCAACGTCTCAGGCAGCATCTCACCAGGCAAAATGCTTTTGGGTTCCAGACGCCTGAATATGCGTGAAATGTTTTTGGGGTCAGAAATGGGGTCGAAGTAAGTCCAGTGTAGCTAAGCACTGATTTAGCACCCAAGCTCAATCGCCTCGTCAATGCCACAGCCCTTTCTGCAGAAATGAGGTCCCAGTACCGTTAGGTTTCAACTGCCCAGGCACCGCCAACTTCGATGGCTCAACAACATACACCCACGACTACTATCCCAAGACAGCTCCACAGGCACCAGGCGCCTCAAAGTGCCAGAATGCCGATGTGCCGCGGCCAACGGTGCCCTTTCATACCCACACAACATACGGTGACGAGTTTACTCCCAAGACCGCACAAATGAGTGAGGCCGAGGGCGCCGGGGCCCTCAAAACTCTGCTCCCCACAGACGCGCCATTTCATGGCAACACAGAGTACCGCAGCAATTTCGAGTATCGAAGCCCTGAAAATGTGTGGCCCACCCCCCCCCTGCATGCTCCCATATGCACGACAAGACTGCTGAGTTACCTAGGGACTGCAAAGCGGGGTTGGATCTGAGATTCGGCCTCTCCCACTTGACATCATTAGCAGATGTGTGCATGTTTGTTCTCGACCATTAAACAAGGCTGCTGCAAGACGATCTGTCGAGACCCAAAGTGACATATTTCCATATGTTCGTTTCCTCTGAGCTTTCATGTTTTTCATTTCATGTGTTTCCATACGATTCCCAAGCACCTCTTGGAGTTGCCAATGTCCATGTGGATGCGGTAGTGTTGTACAAAGATACATCTTCATCAGAAAATGGCAGGAATTGGACAACAGGCAACCAAGGCAGCACATTCGAAGGTTTACAGCTCATTAAACGTCAGCGGTCGGAACAAGCAAGCCTGTCATAAACGCGCGGCCGCTTGCACGAGCTAAAACTTGAAGAGAGCGACGGTATATGACAGCAGATACATCATCATCGTAATTTGATATACGATCAGGCCCACATGCTCGTTCAGCCGAAAGAGAGCTGGACCCGATGGAGAGTAGCTACCAGGCAGCCGATGCCACAGAAAGCACAGTCGCTGATTAGGCAGGCGATTTAAACACTTCAGGCCCTTGGCACACGTGTTCCCTAGGATGCAGGCACGCCACAGAGGGTAAAACATCCTGTTCGGCAATCATTTATTGCAGTTCGTGTGGGCGCAACCAGAGGACGCTCAGGTTTGGTCATCCACCGATTCCTTCAAGGCGCACTTTTTAAAGAGTTGAGCGCAATGTGAGGGGGGATTGTGCGCTGCAGAACAATTGGGTGCCG
This sequence comes from Nuphar pumila, assembly GCF_984573655.1. NCBI lineage: Eukaryota > Viridiplantae > Streptophyta > Magnoliopsida > Nymphaeales > Nymphaeaceae > Nuphar > Nuphar pumila. Next base: position 9,147 of record NW_028323230.1, on the reverse strand, counting down.
TTGAAAGGTAGTGCTCATCCGGCAGTGGTGTTCGACGCCTGCTCGACCTACGACGCGGAGTTCACCCCCAAGCAGCTGGCGCAGGAGATGAATGGAGAGGGTAACAGAAAAGGCGGCTGGCAACCATGGGGGGCGCCCTTCCTGTCCGAAACTACTTATACAGAGGTGCGCCCGCAGAATCTGAACGGCTTGTAGTGTACGATTGTTCCGCGGTCACACCACTGCATGGGTGATGACTTCTTCCATCGTTCACGCATGCAGATGACATTGCACCACTAACAATCAATAGACATACATCCACAAGGACATGGTTAGTTCCATAAAACCGTCAACAACACCCCAGATGTACCTCAATGGGAGTAATACCAACTTATCTGATGCCTGATCAGACAACAGGCCTAACTATGTGCTTGCGACTGCCCCGGCACATGCTTTCCCATGCCTGTCTGCCTATCTCCCAAGCACAGACTATTCCTGGAGTTGAAATGATGTTGCGACGGCTACAGACATCACTGACCTCTGGAACATGCTCGCTCGACTCTAGGTCCGGCCAACACATGAGGGGTGGGTGTCGCTTGTTCGGTAACTATGTATGCTGTTGTCGGCACGTCAAATTCGCGCGGCAGGCGCCTGGATTGGCAAAGCGCTTGTGCCCTGAACGATGGCGGCTGTTCAGGACTATCGCGCAAAGCAGGGCAAAGGTCCTCCGTCTAAGTCTGTTGAAGCAAAGCATGCGGGAGCTCGACCTCATGCAAAGTTCCACGACGAGACAACGTACGGGTGCGTTGTTACTCTCCAGCTCTGCGAATGCTGTGTGCCATTTTTCGTGCTGTCTCGTGAGACCGACTGCCTCCGTACGAATCATCTCTGTACAGCACTCTTCACTAGGTAAAAACAAAACAAAGCACGCCACCCGAGATGGCCGACGAGACAGCATGGCTGATCTCACGTCTAAAGCTGACCAAGTCCATAGGACCGTAACAAACCTAAGTCGTTGCATGGCATCGGTTTGCAAGATCTTCTGCCTCTCTGTTGTCAGGTCCATAACATCAGTACGTGGTATGACTGCGGCACTTCCTGCATCCAAGTCCAACAGTCGCTGCTTGTCCACACTTCCTCACGCCTGCATATGAATTGGCATGATATACACATGCACGTACCAGGAAGCAGCCAAGGATGTCTACGCTCATGATGATGACGAGTCACGCAGCTTTTCAAAGGATTGTCACCCCAGGTTCTGACTTCGCCTAGGCTGCTGAGCGGTGGGGTTGAACATGCATCTTGGAGGCCAGGTGACTATAAATGACCAACCAACAACTGACATACACATGATAAGCTGGCTCATCTGCAGTGCGCTTTCGCAAGGAATGCTTGCATCCGCAACGTCGTGACAAGTTGAAATGATGCGCAGGACAGCGTTTGTGCCCCATGACTTGCCACAGGCAGAACAGCTGGACCCGAATAGGTGGCGCGTTCCTGCCCAAGCAGCATCACAGGCAAGGGACGCACTGACAGGACAGCAAGCTCAACCCCGCCGCTTGAAACCAGTCGGCACATCTGCATTGCACAAGCAGTATTCTTACACCAAGAACCGCCACAAGTACGGACCCTTTAGTGCCTCAGTGAATCGCTTGGCAGTTTGCTTTGTGGGTCTGTATCCCTGAAAATGCATGATTATCTGGGGCAGAAAGCCTCAGGTGATGGTAATGATAGCACTGATTCCCAAGTAGTTCTTGGAGTTGCCAATGTCCATGTGGATGCGGTAGTGTAAAAAGATACATCATCATCAGAAATGGGGGTCAAACCCCAGCGTTGTACTGCCTTACACCCCTTGCCATGTTCCGAAAGCCAGAGCTCAGCCATGTAAATTGTGTCTGTTCCCCTCCTCAGTGCAGTTTAGTGCTTGGCCAGCGCATGCTGGTCAGCAGTCCGCTTGAGGGTTTGTATACAGTCGCATACAGGGCTCCATCCTTCAGGTAGTCTTTGGATTTGCCAATGTCCATGTGGCACTGTTGTGAAACGGTACATCATGACATCACATAGATATTGTTAGGAAATAGTCAACAAGCAACAAAGACAGCTCATCCGAAGTGATACAGCTCGTTGAACGTCAGCGGTCGGAAACGCTACGTCATCTTCATGCAAGTGTCCGACACGTGGCTTGCTTTAGGTGACACAATGGCAAGAAGGGAGGCCTGCAAATGCCTTCTGAAGCCTCCTTGGTTGACGGCATCCCAAGGTTGCATTTGGGGCTGTCAACATGCATGTGATGCAGCATTGCTGACCATGGACACATCGACATTATATGCGCAGAGAGTCCACATCACTCACTCAGAAGAGACAGTGCTTCGCCAGACGCAGTCATTCCTTGGGCCCAGAAGGCAGAAAATGCATGAATTTCCGGGACAAGAATGGGGTTCGAAACCCATTCTGATACAGCACTCAGACAAGGACGGCCCACATGAAGCCTCGGTGTAGCGTTTGGCTATTGGACTCGTGCAATGATGGTATAGATCATAACTTGCTGACTTGTGTTGCGTGCGTCCTGCAGGCTTGATGACACAACCACATACAACCATACATTCCCAGACGTGGACAGGAAGCAACCTAAGAAGCAGCCAATCTCGGTGTGGGCAGCCTCAACCGCCGTTCCAACACATGGATCTTTGCCTTTCGATGCCAGCACGACATACCAGTCTGATTTCCACCAGCACATGTTACCCAATGGCACTAGCAGCACGCACCACCCTTGGGTCCAAAATCTACATCCTCTGGAAGGAGCGACCACCTACAACACCGTGTTCAATGCTGACAACGCACGGCCAGGAGACCGGGGCACAGCCCCAATGGGCATGAAAGCGCGGTTTGAGGGCATGCAAGAACCGTCCACGAAGTTTGAAGGTGAGTCGCTGTACACGGCGGATTTTGTTGCGCCTGACCCCAAGGCTGCATCTCGCATGCATCTTGCTGGCAAGGCATGCCCTCACCGCGACGAACCAAGTGCATGCGAGACCATCACGACGAGCACAGGGGAGACACTTCGACGATACACCCTGGACAAGAGTCGTCTTGCCATGCAATCAAGCACCACGACGCATGACACTTACACTGGGAAGCAGCTGGACAGCAAGCCGCTTTCCAACCAGTGGACGGCGTGTCATCCACACCCTTACTACTCCGCACCCGTATCTTCGCTGCTGGACCAATGGAGGACTACACGGGCTGACTACGGCAACTGGCTGCCGACAGAAGCGCCAAGTCAAGTTTGAGTGGAGGTCGAATGACAGGATCCAGCTGTTATGCACCAAGGGTGGACAGGGCAAACTCGCTGAAATCTACCGGGCCTCGGCCGCTCAGGCTTTGCTCCGCAGAGTGCTCTTGTCACTGAAATGTCATAGCACAAAAGGTTGAGAGCTTTATCTGCATCTTACTGCTCGTTACACATCACACTGGTCATCCTATCATTCATCCTATCTCCAACGAAGCAAATGGATGTTTCGCATTAGTAGTTGAGAAGCCTTTTTCGAGCCTGGGCTCGCCGGAGGGAGGCCCGCTAGGTTTGGGCTCAAAACGGCTCCTCTCTGCTGTTACCCATGTAGGAGGGTTCCGCGAAGTATTCACATCGTCCATTGGGACAGCGTCCATTTCGTCCAGGTCGACACCATATTTGGCCAGGTCTTGTGCACGCTGCTGTCCCAACTGCTCATAATATCGAGCAGGGCTGACCTTGTACCATACAGCCGAAGCACAACACGCGCACACCAACGCACCCACAAAAAACACAAAGATTATCGCCACAATTGACGGGGGAGGCTCCAGGTTCCTTTCGTCCTGCAGCAAGTGGTGCGGTCAAGCTGATCGTGGTGGAACAGAAAACCTCAATTAACTGGGAATTATACCTATCAATAATGTTGTTTGCATGACATGATGATGATGTAAAGTTCTTCGACACTACCGCATGGGCATTGGCAACTCCAAGGACTACTTGGGAGTCGATATCAAGAGCTCCAGTCACCACGGCTCTCAAAACTGGTGCAGGCCTCATTGCTTCACCCCATCATCATAAACTTGCATTTACTGCTTGCATGACAAGACAGCGTCCAGTCGTTCAGGGTGGTGGAGTACGGACGATTCCAACCAAACAGTTGGAGTTGACGTGAAGCCAGACAGGTCCCATCTGGACTACTATGCATCATGTCACAGCTCTAGATACCGTGCTGACACAAGAAATTACTCAATATTTGACACAGTTGATGGCGTCGATCACGTGATATTCACCTGAACAAAAAAGCCTTGCTTTGCATCATCAGTGCCACAAATTTTGCATCCAGGAGTAGTGGTTGGCACACCTCGTTTATAACCGGTTGCAAAGCGCTTTCTGGCGGGGGGAGCAGAGAAGCAGCCGACGGTTGCATTCTCCGCCATTCCATAGCTGTTGTAGGGCAGTCAACAAACACACCATCCACACCAAGGTTCGAGCCCAGCAAGAACGCGTCCATCTCCTGTAACGGGTCTGAGTTAAAGTCCAACATCAGATACTGATCCTGCAAAGCAATCATTGCCAAAGTCAACAGGTGTCGTTTGCTACGTGGCGGGCGGTATAGGCGCTCAAACCAGTGCTTCGCCAGATTGGGTTCCGACCCCCTCATTTGTCCCCAATATTCATGCATTTTCAGGCACCAGATCCAAAAATCACAAGGTCTGGCAAGCATTGTTTCAAACATCCCGAAGGGTTCTTCGAAGAAAACACCTTGAGTCGAGACCTCGACTCATCGTGTGCACTTGTTCACTCGAAGACAGGTGCACAGGCATGCCAGCAACCATGCTGCCGCAACATGCAGGCGGAAAACTGCAGCGGCTTGAGGTTCATCACCTATGAATGACATCCTGCTAATGGGTTTTTGAAACACCAACAAACGAGCACATGAAAAGATATGAGTACTTTCGGAACATGAACAGATATGCGGATGATGATGAAGTTTCTAGTCCCAAGTCGTTCTTGGAGTCGCCAATGTCCATATGGGATACGGTAGTGTTGTAAAGCGACACATCAATACATCACGTAGACAACGGCAGGAAAGGATACATCGTTGCATCACATATATAATGGCAGGAGATAGACACCAAAAAACAACGACAGCACATTGGAAGTGAAAAAGGATACATCGTCATCATCATCATCATCGTTCACAATGCTATTGAGCCGCAGTTCTTGCTCTTGTCTGTGCGATGCAATGGCAAGTCAAAACGCCAATCCACACAGACATTGGCAACTCTTGAGTACTTCTTGGAGTTCATCGTCATCCTGTCTAAGATGCAGTTTTCGCTCCATACCTCATTGCGAAGCGTCCAAACATGCACCAGCACCCCAGCATCATGTGCCTGCTGAACAAACCGCAGCCCTTCGCCAGGGTTCGTGTTGTTCCTTCTGAGTTGCTCAAGGCCACCATCCAGTCGACCAGCACAGTACAAGCCTTGAGTTGTCTCAGATCCTCTCATACACACCGGATCAGTGCCCATGTCACACTCTTCGGCACCAATGGCATCTAGTAGCAATGTCTTTTCAGCCCTGCATGGACAGAAAAAAGTGTATCTCCAGACTGTACAATTTCCGGGTCATAATATCTTAAGGGTGCACGATCTTAAGGGTGCACGATTTTCTGGGACAAATGGGCACCAAACCGCATGTTTGCACAGTGCTGAGCGAGCTCGGATCGGCATGGTTTGTTTGGCCTTGAGCCAATCACTGTGCGCTCATCAAGCGTTCAGGCATCGCATCAATCTTGTGACGATGACTCGTGTGCGATGAGGGACAATTTCACATGCGTATCATTGCCAATCCCAATTAGGGGGGACTATTGTAAAAACAAGGTGCAATGAGCTCGTCATCGTCACTCAAGCTTTTCATAAAAGATCAACAACTTTGTTGCCTGGCAAATCATCCTTGAAGACCTCCTTAGGCAAGGGCTAGATCAGTCACGGCTGCCTGATGTACCACATTTATTCCCACCCCTTCACTTGCCTCGCCCTCCCTATTTCATGATAACACCCAAGACCTTCCCGTCATGTAATTCATGTGCCTATCAATGGCCTTCTTGCGATGAGACAAAGAAGAACCAAGAGGGTTAAGTCTCATCCCTCGCCATTAGACAACAGAAGTATCAGAGGGATAAGTCCTATCATGAGAATGAGGCAGATTGAAGATTGTGCAAGTACTGGCCCCAGGTTGAGTAGTATCACTGCCCATTCACAATATGGACTTCACTTGAGGACCTTCCAGCACATTTTCTGCATACTTTGCACACCTGCTATTCAACTAGGTGCTCAAATGCGCAGAATCTGGAAGCTCGGACTGCAAAGAGCACAGGAGCCAGCGCTTTGCAAGACCGTGCAATTTTGCGGGTTCAATTGCCTGAAACATCATGAATTCTGGGGACAATTATGGGGTTCGAAACCCAATGTGGCGAAGCATTGCAGGAAGCCAACCCGGCAAACAGAGCACACGTGGTAGAGAAGCTCCTGCCATGATTCGTGAGGCCATCGAGGTCCGGGAGCGAATCAAACCAGTCTTTGACCGGATCGTCCTACCAGAAGCACATGATGACAGAAGATTTCATGCAAGTAAAGATAAAGAACTTCCAGTTCAAGGCAACAGGCAGGTTTGAAACCATGAAAAGTTTAATTTAGTGTTTCAATAACAGGATATCGCACCCCACAGCTGTATAGCTCGAGAGCCCCGCCAGCTGCTGCAGGGTCGCCTGGCTGGGCCAGCCAATTGCACAGTCAACAAGGTACACGAGCGGAATATCGAACCCTGCAGAGCGCATGGCATTGGAGAAGCGAATCAGCCCGTCCATCTCGAAGCACTGCACTGCAAAGTATCGAGAGGCATCTGCTGGGGAGATGCCCGCACTTTGGATGGCGCTCATAAGCAGATTGGCGATGTCGAGGGCCATCTGATCATGGAACCAAACATTTTTTATCTCTATGTACAGCCCCAGCTCTGGCCCTTCGGCCCGGCGCGCCTTCCACAGCGTCAGGATCTCCCCGAACTGAACAAGCTTGAGCAGATCCGCATCATAGGCCTGGTTCCGGTGTGGCATGGCTTGTTCCGCATGTAGCAACAGAAGCGTTTCCAGTGGGAAGTCCACTGCAAAGTAGCCTGAGACAAGTGGTCCATTCTCCACGACCTTTCTGCAAGGCAAAAGTGTTTTTCACATGTGAAGCCATGGATTCTTGTGGCTGGTGATCAGGTGAAGGGTTTTCTTTAGCATGCGAATCCACGGATGTTTGTTCCTCGTTTTCAGACAAAGGTGTCTTTCACATGAGATGCCACAGAGTTTACTTGCTGTTTGTCAGGCAAGTCCACAGCAAAATGGCCTGTTACCACTGCGCTCTGCTCCCCGATACGGAGGGATCATGGCGCTGAATTCCTTACAAGAAGCCCTGGATACTTGTTACTGCATTGAGCCTCGACCACGCCACGCGCTGTCAGCTCTCGTACGAGGCTGTTGTTTTTGCGAGTATGGCATGAATATTGCTATCAACCATGCCAGATACTCAATCGATTTTAGGTCTGCGTGGTACCTCGACGTTGAAAAACAAAGCAATGCTCTCGTAACCGTGTTTTATGCTTTAGCAATACGACAAGGCCTTGACCGCTACGTGGCCTCAGCTCTCGCAGTATACTGTCGTTTAGTTTGGTTGGATGGCGCCTGTGAGCCCGCCTATCACGTCAATCTGGCAATGCAACACTACCGCTTCCAAATGGTAACGTGTACTTGATTGAACATGCACCAACACAGTGCACCTTGCATTCGCCACGACCTGCTTACACCTCTTCACAACATACTGTAAAGGGCTCAGCAACTACGGTAGCGTGACACCCCGTAGTCGCTTATCCTTTTACAGTATGTCTGAAGATGTGTATGCAGGTAGATGTAAGCAGGCCATCCTGGCTGTCAGTGTGGGGCGTACCGGCTTCGATTCTGGTCTTTGAATGCTGGATTCGAGTACGTTGTAGCGAACGTGTGCACATCTGTGGAGTCGTCCAAGGTGACATCATGTCTCAAGAGCAACTGAGAATCTTTAGTCACGACCTGCAGCGCCACAGGTTGTCCTTGTTCTCACACCAGTTGCAGCTAAGCAGCAACCCGTTCTTTCATGTCCAAGCAAGCTCTTCACCAACCCACCACCAAACTTAGAAAGTATGATAGATTGATGTCCTGACAGATGCAGATACCATGGCAATGAGATGCATCTTTTCACAGCACTATGGCATCCACATAGACGTTGGAAGTTCCAAGTACCACTCGGAAATAAACAGTCAGTAGGAGAAAGATCCAAAATAAGAAGTGGCTTTGCATGAGTTCACCTCATACACCCTATCGAGTGCTGAAGCATGCTTCAACATGAGGGTCGCTTCTGAGTCTGTTGAGTCGTAAACTCTGAAGTGTCCATACCAATAGGATCACGTGCCAACGTTCATGTGACTGCGGTAATATTGTAAAGAGCAATCATCACCAGATGGGCTACCACCATTTGAAATCGCCCATATGGTTGCCATGGGAATGCAGTCAAGTTGACTCACGATGGACCAGCAGTGCTGAGTTTTAGCTCTCCAGCGATGTGCTCTAGAGCCTTTCCAAGGCTTCCGTGTCGACTCTCACAGTGCTCACAGTCCCTGATATACTCAGGCTGGGCCTCGTATGGTTAGATTGTTAACATGTAACAACATGTCAACAAGCAGTGCCCTGCATGCAGTTTCCAGTAGGCCTTGTTTTGCAGCGTGAGTGCGATTCAGTGTTTCGCCAAACAAAGTGATTTGCGTTGAGACTCCTGAAAGTACGTGAAGTTCGGGGACAGAAATGGGGTCCGAACTCCAATTTGGCAAAATATGATGTGATTTGCTGCGCTGATGTGATTTGGTGGTGCTGACTCACCAGATCCATCTCCAAGAAGTCAATGCCACTGTCTGCTGCCATGGAGTAGCCCAGCAATGTCTCCTCGGGAACCGCGCATGGTGAACCCCTGCACAACAATGGATCTGGTTGAAAGTAGAAAGGGATGATGCGGCATGACCTGAAGTGACATACCTAGGGATGTACTCCCAAAGTAATAAGTGCAAGTCCAAAATCCTAGGGATGT